>NC_138369.1:16426155-16433636 GCF_054177405.1 Leptonychotes weddellii
TCAGACAGATTAGATTTTAAACCAAAGACTGTAATAAGAGATGAGGAAGGACACTATATCCTCCTTAAAGGGTCTATCCAACAAGAAGATCTAACAATTGTAAATATCTATGCCCCTAACATGGGAGCAGCCAGTTATATAAGCCAATTAATAACAAAATCAAAGAAACACATAGACAATAATACAATAATAGCGGGGGACATTAACACCCCCCTCACTGAAATGGACAAATCATCTAAGCAAAAGATCAACAAGGAAATAAAGACTCTAAATGACACACTGGACCAAATGGACTTCACAGATATATTCAGAACATTCCATCCCAAAGCAACAGAATACACATTCTTCTCTAGTGCCCATGGAACATTCTCCAGAATACATCACATCCTAGGTCACAAATCAGGTCTGAACCGGTACCAAAGGATTGGGATCAGTCCCTGCATATTTTCAGACCACAGTGCTTTGAACCTAGAACTCAATCATAAGAGGAAAGTTGGAAAGAACTCAAATACATGGAGGGTAAAGAGTATCCTACTAAAGAATGAATGGATCAACCAGGAAATTAAAGAAGAATTTAAAAAATTCATGGAAACAAATGAAAATGAAAACACAACTGTTCAAAATTTTGGGATGCAGCAAAGGAGGAAAGTATATAGTAATTACAAGCTTTTCTCAAGAAACAAGAAAGGTCTCAAATACACAACCTAACCAAAGGAGCTGGAGAAAGATCAGCAAATAAAACCTAAACCCAGCAGGAGAAGAGAAATAATAAAGATCAGAGCAGAAATCAATGAAATAGAAACCAAAAGAACAGTAGAACAGATCAACAAAACAAGGAGCTGGCTCTTTGAAAGAATTAACAAGATTGATAAAGCCCTGGCCAGACTTATCAAAAAGAAAAGAAAAATGACCCAAATAAATAAAATCATGAATGAAAGAGGAGAGATCATAACTAACACCAAGGAAATACAAACAATTATAAGAACATATTATGAGCAACTATATGCCGGCAAATTAGATAACCTGGAAGAAATGGATGCATTCCTAGAGATGTATCAACTGCCAAAACTGAACCAGGAAGAAATAGAAAACCTGAACAGACCCATAACCAGCAAGGAAATTGAAGAAGTAATAAAAAATCTCCCAACAAACAAAAGCCCAGGGCCAGATGGCTTCCCAGGGGAATTCTACCAAACATTTCAAGAAGAATTAATACCTATTCTTCTGAAACTGTTCCAAAAAATAGAAATGGAAGGAAAACTTCTAAACTCATTTTATGAGGCCACCATTACCTTGATCCCAAAACCAGACAAAGACCCCATCAAAAAGGAGAATTAAAGACCAATATCCCTGATGAACATGGATGCAAAAATTCTGACCAAAATACTAGCCAATAACATCCAACAGTACATTAAAAGGATTATTCACCATGACCAAGTGGGATGTATTCCTGGGCTGCAAGGTTGGCTCAACATCTGCAGATCAATCCATGTGATACAATACATTAATAAAAGAAAGAACAAGAACCATAGGATCCTCTCAGTAGATGCAGAAAAAGGCATTTGACAAAGTACAGCATTTGACAAAGTACAGCATTCTTTCTTGATCAAAACTCTTCAGAGTATGGGGATAGAGGGTACATACCTCAATATCATTAAAGCCATCTATGAAAACCCCACAGCGAATATCATTCTCATTCCCCTAAGGTCAGGAACACAGCAGGGATTTCCACTATCACCACTGCTGTTCAACATAGTACTAGAAGTCCTAGCCTCAGCAATCAGACAACAAAAAGAAATAAAAGGCATCCGAATCGGCAAAGAAGAAGTCAAACTCTCACTCTTTGCAGATGATATGACACTTTATGTGGAAAAAGATTCCACCCCAAAACTGCTAGAACTCATACAGGAATTCAGTGAAGTGTCAGGATATAAAATCAATGCACAGAAATCAGTGGCATTTCTGTACACCACCAACAAGACAGAAGAAAGAGAAATTAAGGAGTTGATCCCATTTACAATGACACCCAAAACCATACGCTACCTAGAAATAAGTCTAACCAAAGAGGCAAAGTATCTGTACTCAGAAAACTATAAAATACTCATGAAAGAAATTGAGGAAGACACAAAGAAATGGAAAAACGTTCCATGCTCATGGATTGGAAGAACAAATATTGTGAAAATGTCTATAGTACCTAGAGCAATCTACACATTTAATGCAACCCCTGTAAAAATATCATCAACATTTTTCAAATTAATAGTACAAATAATCCTAAAATTTGTATGGAATCAGAAAAGACCCCGAATAGCCAAAGGAATGTTGAAAAGCAAAGCCGGTGGCCTCACAATTCCGGACTTCAAACTCTATTACAAAGCTGTCATCATCATGACAGTGTGGTACTGGCACAAAAACAGACACATAAATCAATGAAACAGAGTAGGGAGCCCAGAAATGGACTCTCAACTCCATGGCCAACTAATCTTCAACAAAGCAGGAAAGAATGTCCAATGGAGAAAAGACAGTCTCTTCAAACAGATGGTGTTGGGAAAATTGGACAGCCACATGCAGAAGAATGAAAGTGGACCATTTCCTTACACCACTCACAAAAATAGACTCAAAATGGATGAAAGACCTAAATGTGAGACAGGTATCCATCAAAATCCTTGAGGATAACACAGGCAGCAACGTCTTCGATCTCAGCCACAGCAACTTCTTCCTAGAAACATCGCCAAAGGCAAGGGAAGCAAGGGCAAAAATGAACTATAGGGACTTCATCAAGATAAAAAGCTTTATGCACAGCAAAGGAAACAGTCAACAAAACCAAAAGACAACTGACAGAATGGGAGAAGATATTTGCAAATGACATATCAGATAAAGGGCTAGTATCCAAAATCTATAAAGAACTTATGTAACTCAGCACCCAAAGAACAACTAATCCAATCAAGAAATGGGCAGAACACATGAAGAGACATTTCTGCAAAGAAGACATTCAAATGGCCAACAGACACATGAAAAAGTGCTCAACATCACTCAGCATTAGGGAAATCCAAATCAAAACCTCAGTGCGATACCACCTCACACCAGTCAGAATGGCTAAAATTAACAAGTCAGGAAATGATAGATGTTGGCAAGGATGCAGAGAAAGGGGAACCCTCCTACACTGTTGGTGGGAATGCAAGCTGATGCAGCCACTCTGGAAAACAGTATGGAGGTTCCTCAAAAAGTTGAAAATAAAGCTACCTTACAACCCAGCAATTGCACCACTGGGTATTTACCCCAAAGATACAAATGTAGTGATCTGAAAGGGAACCTGCATCCCAGTGTTTATAGTAGCATTGTCCAGAATAGCCAAAGTATGGAAAGAGCCTAGATGTTCACCAACAGATGAACAGATAAACATGTGGTATGTATATTCAATGGAATATTATGCTTCCATAAAAAAAAATGAAATCTTGGCCATTTGCAATGACGTGGATGGAACTAGAGTGTGTTATGGTAAGTGAAAGAAGTCAGTCGGAGAAAGATAAGTATCATATGATCTCACAGATATGAGGATTTTGAGAAACAAGATAGAGGATCATAGGGGAAGCGAGGGAAAAATGAAAAAAGACGTAACCAGAGAGGGAGACAAAGCATAAGATACTCTTAATCTCATGAAACAAACTGAGGGTTGCTGGAGTGGAGGGGCGTGGGAAGGATGGGTGGCTGGGTGATGGTCATTGGGGAGGGTATGTACTATGGTGAGTGCTGTTAATTGTTTAAGACTGATGAATCAAAGACCTGTACCCCCGAAACAAATAATACATTATATGTTAATAAAAAAATAAAAAATCTCTCTCCCTCTCCCTTTGCCCCTCCCCTGTCTCTAAAATAAATAAATAAATCTTTAAAAAAATCATGCACTCAGATCAACAAGATATATGGAAAAAATAAAGTTAGGGAGAAATCACATAAAATCAGAGTATTGACAAAAGCAAAATTGATACCATGGGTAAGAACCTGGGCAGCCTAGGCTGGCAGTTCAGCAGGACTAAAAGGCATCTCAAATTACATAATAGAATGGAAATGTTGCTATGTGGGCATGGAGACAATGCCATGTAAATGGAGCTCTGATCCACTTTCCTACTCTTAAGATGGATATGGAATTAAGTGTAACCTACCATGACCCAGGAATTATGTAAGTTTGGGAGTGCACTTTTCTGGAAAGGGAGCTCTAGTGCAGCACTCATTCAATATTTTCTTAAAACAGAAATATAAATCAATACCCCTTCAGGATAAAAATTTTTAGCAAAATAATAGAGGGGAATTCTCTTTATCTGGTAAAGGATACCTGCTAAAAAGCCTACAGCAAATATCATTATCCAATTGTAAAATATTGAAAAATTTCCCACTGAGATCTAAAAATGAGACAAGGAGACCTGCTATAATCATGTGTATTGAACATTATACTGGCAGTACTAGCTAGTGTGGTAAAAAATAAAATACATAGGGGCACCTGGGTGGCTCAGTCATTAAGTGTCTGCCTTTGGCTCAGGTCATGATCCCAGGGTCCTGGGATCGAGCCACGCATCAGCCTCCTTGCTCAGCCTGGAGCCTGCTTCTCCCTCTCCCACTCCCCCTACTTGTGTTCCTTCTCTCACTGTCAAATAAATAAATAAAATCTTAAAAAAAATAAAATACATAAAGAATGGAAATATAAGATTGAAACTATCATTTGTATGTGATATAATTGTATATGTAGAACATCCAATAGATTCTATAAGAAATAACTGGGAATAAATATGGGAACTTAAAAATATGATGGCTACAGTATCAATATTTTAAATATATATTATTTTGTATGTATTTGCAACTAAGAACTAGAAAATGAATTAAAGAAACAATGCTATTTATATAGTATCACAAACAATAAATGCCTAGAAGCAAAACTAATAAAAAATGTAAGACACGTACATTAAAATCTACAAAAACATTGTTGATAGAAATTAAGGAAAATCTAAATAAATGGAAAGATATACCATGTTTATAGATTGAAAGACTTACTGTCTTAAGATGTCCATTCTTCCCAAATTGATCTTGGTTTTAATGCAATCCAATAAAAATCCATCAGGTTTTTTTTTTTTTTGTATGGATATTGAACAGCCGATTCCAACATTTATATGAAAAGGCAAAAGGTTACAAATAGCCAAGACAATCATGAAGAAGGCAATGAAGTAGAAGATTTATGCTACCAGATACGAAGATTTATTATAAATGAAGACATTGTGGTTTTGGGGCAAAGACAGAATAATGAAACAGAATACAGAGTCCAGAAACAGACCATCATGTATATCGTCCAGTGATATATGAAAAAGGTAAAAATTGCAGTGCACTGGGGAAATGATATCCTTTGCAAGAGTTGATACTGGGCCACCTGGAATAAAAAATGATAGTCTATTCAATAAATGGTATTGTGTCAATATTGAAAGCAACGAATATTGATCTCTACCTCATAGTATTTGCCCCAAACACAATTCCAGATGGATGCTACCTAAATGTGAAATGTAAAACCATAATGTACCTTGAAGGAAATATAGGAAAGTATTTTTCTTGACCTTGGGGAAGACAAAAGCACTAACCATAAAGGAGAAGATTGCTAAGTTGTACTGTATTAAAATGAAGATCTGTTCAGAAGACATTAAGGAGAGAAAAAAGGCAAGTCACAGAGAGAGATGTTTGATGAAGGACTTGTATTTAGAGTATATAAAGATCTACTACAAATCAAAATAAGATATTCCAATAGAAAAATGAGCAGAAGTCTTGATTAGGCTCCTCACAAAACATATATTCCAGTGGCTCATAAACATTCGGAAAGGTGTTTAATTTCATTCAGCAGGGAAATACAAATTAAAACTACAGTGTGATAACACAACACAGCCACTGGAATGACTAAAATTGAAAACACTGGCAATACCAAGTGCTGGTAAGGACGTAGAATAGCTGTTACTTTCAAACACTGCTGGTGGGAGAGGAAATGGGATAACCAGTTTGGAAAAGTGTTTGGCAGTATTAACTAAAGTTGAATGTACACATATCTGATGATCCAGCAAATCTACTCATAGGTATGAATCCAACAGCAAAATTCATGTATAAGATGTTAGTAAAAGCTTTATTCATAACTGCGCAAACCAGACTGGAAAAGAAACACATATTCATCAACAGTAAATAAATTATGGTATATTCATACAATTGAATGTGACACAGAAAGGAAAATGAATGAATTACTGCATACAATAATACAGATGAATATCACAGATCTCTCTTGACAGAAGTCAGATGTAAGAGTTTATGCTGTTATGGTCCTGTGCACATAAAGTACCAAATCAGGTAAAACTAGTAACTGGTGATATTTATCAGAATAGTGGTTAAATAACCACTCTTCTGTCTGGCTTCTTTTGCTAAGATTGTATCTGTGATATTGTTGTGTGTAGTAACAATTAATCCATTTTCCTTTCTGTAGCACATTCAATTTAAGGGTGTGTGTGTGTTAATGACTAAAAGAGACAGAAGTGGCATTTGGGATGCTGTTAATATTTTACTTATCTGAGTGGTGGGCATACAGTTGTATATTCTTTGAAAATTTACTTAGCTGTAAACTAATGATTTGTACACTTATGAATATTACATATCAAAGAGGTTACTGCCTATGTTCTCCTCTAGGATTTTGATGAATTCCTGTCTCACATTGAGGTCTTTCATCCATTTTGAGTTTATCTTTGTGTATGGTGTTGGAGACTTTGACATCGGCCACAGTAACTTCTTTCAGATTTATCTCCAAAGGCTAGTGAAAGAAAAGCAAAAACGAACTTTTGGGACTTCATCAAGATAAAAAGCTTCTGCACAGCAAAGGAAACAGTCAACAAAACAAAGAGGCAACCCACAGAATGGGAGAAGATATTTGCAAATGACACTACAAATAAAAGGCTGTTATCCAAGATCTATAAAGAACTTCTCAAACTCAACACCCAAAAAACCAAATAATCAAGTCAAAAAATGGGCAGAAGACATGAACAGACACTTCTCCAAAGAAGACATACAAATGGCTAATGGACACATGAAAAAATGTTCATCATCATTAGCCATCAGGGAAATTCAAATCAAAACCACATTGAGATACCACCTTACACCAGTTAGAATGGCAAAAATTGACAGGGCAAGAAACAACAAATGTCAGAGAGGTTGTGGAGAAAGGGAACCCTCTTACACTGTTGGTGGGAATGCAAGTTGGTACGGCCACTTTGGAAAACAGTGTGGAGGTGCCTGAAAAATTTAAAAATAGAGCTGCCCTATGACCCAGCAATTGCACTACTGGGTATTTACCACAAGGACACAGATGTAGTGAAAAGAAAGGCCATATGTACCCCAATGTTCATAGCAGCAATGTCCACAGTAGCCAATTTGTGGAAAGAGCCGAGATGCCGTTCAACAGATGAATGGATAAA
>NC_138369.1:16433736-16443218 GCF_054177405.1 Leptonychotes weddellii
ATTATGCTAAGTGAAATAAGTCAAGCAGAGAAAGTCAATTATATGGTTTCACTTATTTGTGGAACATAAGGAATAGCATGGAGGACATTAGGAGAAGGAAGGGAAAAATGAAGGGGGGGGATTGGAGGGAGAGATGAACCATGAGAAACTATGAACTCTGAGAAACAAACTGAGGGTTTTAGAGAGGGAAGGGGGTTTGGGGGAAGGGTTAGCCCGGTGATGGGTATTAAGGAGGGCACGTACTGCTTGGAGCACAGGGTGTTATAAGAAAACAATGAATCGTGGATCACTACATCAAAAACTAATAATGTATGGTGACATAACATAATAAAATAAAATTAAAAAAAATGTTACCTATCAATAAAAAAATTAAAAAAATAAAAGGACTTGGTAAAAAATTTTATGAAAATTGTAGAGATGCAACAACATGGTTGCATCTAAAAAATATGTTGAACAAAAGAGCCACTAAAATGTCTGACATATCCAAATATTGGCCCAGATATGTTTCAGTGGGAATGCTTATACACTGGGGGTATCTTGTGATGTTAGATGTGCATATCCTGTGATTTAGCAGTTTAACTCCTAAATTTATACCTTAGAGAAGTGTTTTTAAAGCTATCCTCATCAATCATTAGTGGGTTACAAATTCCATTTAGTGCTCACTATCAGCATTAATAAAAAATGTCAAGAGTATGTTGCTCTATCAGTTACAATCCATTTATAGTAATAATTTGAATAGGGAATATTTAATATAAATGTTAACTGATAAAAAGGAATTACTAAAAGGGGTTAAAAACATTCAAAGGGTATAGAAGTAGCAGGTGTAAAAGTCAACAAATACTGAGAAGGAGCCAGCAAGCAAGCAACTAAGAATTTAAAAGAACACTCTCTGCCTCAAGGCAAAGATTCAGATCCTTTTGGAAAAGGGCATCGCTGCCATAGGAACCTGTAGACTGTCAGTGGTGAAGAAAATTGCCAGAGGGCATGGAGGGCCTCCAGCATGCCAATCACCTGGCGAGGGTGCTGAAGTAACATAGCAGTGCATCAGAACCAAGAAGGGGAAGCTCCTTCTTTCTCCTATGGCCTTGCAGTGCCCCATTAGTACCCTTTATTGACAAAGCTTAATGCTGGGTGAGTTGGCAAAGAAGAAATGTTGATATGGTCTATATTAGTTTGGGATTACCAGAAAAACAGAACCAGTAGGATATACATTAAGTTTATGTATATATTTATTACAAGAAATTGGTTTACATGATTATGGAGTCTAAGAAGTCCCAAGATCTGCAATTGGCAAGCTAGAAACCTAAGAGAGCCAATGTTCTAGTCAGATTCAGAAGGCCTGAGAACCAGGAGAGCTGATGATATAAGTTCCAGTCTGAGTCCAAGCCTGAAGGCAGGAGAAGGCCAGTGTCCTCGCTTGAAAATTGGCAGAGAAAGTGAAATCTCTCTTACTCCACCTATTTGTTGTATTCAAGGCATTCAGTAAATTGGATAAGGCCCACTCACATTGGGGAAGACAATCTGCTTTACTCAGTTTACCAATAAAAAACGTCAATATGATCCAGAAAGTCTCACATACACACCCAGAAAAATATTTAACAAATATCTGGGCACTGGGTGACCCAGTCAGGTTGAACCATAAGATTAACCATCATAGGGCTCAATTCCATTATTAAAAAACAGGATAGAGAAGGGTAGATTTGGTGCTGAGGGGTAGTCAATTGGTAACTGGCACAATTGCATGTAGCATTATTAAATTTTTTTCTTCATGAGATTTGCTTCAATTTTATGTGTATGGGATTGTGATATAAAATCTATTTCTAAATCTGGGCCATGCTAAAAAAATATTTGAGTTTATTGATCTGGAGAAACTTTTGCATATGTACACATGAAGACACCTACAGCATTGTGTATAGTAGCAAAAAATTGATAACATCCTAAATGTCTACCAACAAGAGAATGTTAGTGAAATAAATTATGGGATCTAATGTACAACATGTGATTATAGTTAATAATACTGTATTACATACTTTAAAGTTGCTAAGAGTAGATCTCAAATGTCACTACAAAAAAGAAATGGTAATTATGTGACCTGATGGAAGTGTTAGCTAGTTGCCCTATGGAGGTAATAATTTTGCAGTATATAAGTGTATCAAATCAAAGTGTATCAAAGGTGTAATGTTGTACACCTTAAACTTATACACTGTTATATGTCAGTTACAGCTCAATAAAGCTGGAAAAGTGTAAAAAAAGCAATAAAATAAAACAACATGAAAAATAACATGCTTATATTTCTATTAATCTTTTCCTTTTTTTTTAATATTTATTTTTTTTGACAGAGAGAGACACAGTGAGAGAGGGAACACAAGCAGCGGGAGTGGGAGGGGGAGTGGGAGAGGGAGAAGCAGGCTTCCTGCCGAGCAGAGAGCCTGATTTGGGGCTCAATCCCAGGACCATGGGATCATGACCCGAGCTGAAGGCAGACGTGTAATGACTGAGCCACCCAGGCACCCCAGTCTTTTCCATTTTTAAAAAAGGTTTTATTTGACAGCAAAAGTGTGAGAGAGCACAAGCAGGGAGAGTGTCAGGCAGAGGGAGAGGGAGAAGCAGACTTCCCATTGAGCAGGGAGCCTGACTCAAGGCTCAATCCCAGGACCTGAGCCAAAGGTAGATGCTTAAGCAACTGAGCCACCCAGGTGCCCCTAATTTTTTCTATTTTATTCTTATGTATTTACTCTGCAACAGAAGATAAGACTTTAGCTCTGTTATCCTTTCCCATCCCAAACATAGACAAACATGCTTCTTCTTCCAATATACTTAGCATCCTTGTTAATTAAATTAGTATTTTTTTTTTATTACTATGATTAATTCATGGCTGATCTATATGGTATATTATTATATCTTGTATTACCATTTGTTTCTCTGGAATTAGTGTTTGACATATTTAAAATATATAATTTATATATACATATATCACCTTTTCTTTGTTCATTCATCCACTGATGGATGCCTAGGTTGTTTCTTTGTCTTGGTAATTGTGAATAATGCTGCAATGAACATGGGAAAAGAGGTATTTGGTTTTAAGTTCTTAAGGAACTTCCATACTGTTTTCCTTAGTGGCTGTACCAATTTACATTCCCATTAACAGTGCACCAGGGCTCCCTTTTCTCCACATCCTTGTCAGCATTTGTTATTTCTTGTCTTTTTGATGATAGCCATCCTAACAGGTGTCAGATAATATCTTACTGTGGTTTTGACTTAGAATTTAGATTTAGAATTTTTATTTAGAAATTATTTTGTGAGAGCAGTCAGGTGGCCTCAGAATATTATTTGATTTTGGTTGGTTAGTTAACATCATTTTCCCTGTCATAAATAATGTCAGAATCTAATTGTTTTAAGAGCCTAGGTAGGTACTCTGTTTTCATTACATCCCCTCTAAGTCAGGAATTCCATTTAAATTCCTGGGCTCATGCTTATAAATGAAAGTGTGTAAGAAAATTTTCTGGTTTCATTATTGAGACAGTGTTTATTGCTTATGACATATGCTTTGTGCTGGAAGACTCATGTCAGTTACCCACATTGCGTCTGTTTGCTGATTTGTTGTCTGTATAGTTCTCTGAAGCCATCTTATTCATGCCCTGTTTTACTATCTAGATTCATGATCCATAGCCTGCTTTGACTTTGGGTCTTGTAGGTACTTGTGCTGTAGATTTCTCACTCAATTCCAGCTTCCATTTTACCTTGAACATTGTCTTCTATCCCCTTTCTCATTATCTTAGTCTGATTTGACTTAGCTGCTTATTCCTGTGCTGTCCTTAGCCCTAAAATTGATTCTGGCTTTTCTGTAAGAACATTTCCACAACTCTATGGTCAACTAATCTTTGGCAAATCAGGAAAAAATATCCAATGGAAAAAAGACAGCCTCTTCAGTAAGTGGTACTGGGAAAATTGGACAGCTACATGTAAAAGAACGAAACTGGACCATTCCCTTACACCATACACAAAGATAAACTCAAAATGGATGAAAGATCTTGATGTGAGACTGGAATCCATCAAAATCCTAGAGAAGAACATAGGCAGTAACCTCTTCGACATCAGCCACAGTGACTTCTTTCAAGACATGATAAGTGAAACAAAAGCAAAAATGAACTTTTCGGACTTCATCAAGATAAAAAGCTTCTGCACAGCAAAGGAAGCAGTCAACAAAATTAAGAGGCAGCCCATGGAATGGGAGAAGATATTTGCAAAAGACATTACAGATAAAGGGCTGATATCCAAGATATATAAAGAACTTTTCAAACGCAACACTCAAAAAACAAATGACACAGTCAAAAAATGGGCAGAGGATATGAACAGATACTTCTCCAAAGAAGACATAAAAATGGCTAACAAACACATGAAAATATGCTCAACATCACTAGCCATCAGGGAAATAAATATCAAAACCATAATGAGATACCACCATAGCCCCCAGTTAGAATAGCTAAAATTAGCAAGACAGGGGACAATAAATGTTGGGGAGGATGTGGAGAAAGGGCAACCCTCTTGCACTGTTGGTGGGAATGCAAGCTGGTACAACCATTCTGGAAAACAGTATGGAGGTTTCTCACTGCCACTTTCTAATGGCATTTAAAAATTTAAGTTTTTGGATACTAACCCTTTATCGATATGTCATTTGCAAGTATCTTCTCCCATTCCATAGGTTGCCTTTTAGTTTTGTTGATTGTTTCCTTCGCTGTGCGGAAGGTTTTTATCTTGATAAAGTCTCAATAGTTCATTTTTTTGTTTTCCCCTGCCTTAAGAGACATGTCTAGTGAGAAGTTGCTAGGGCCTGGGTCAGAGGGGTTGCTGCCTATGTTTTTGTTTAGGATTTTGATGGCTTCCTGTCTCACATTTAAGTCTTTCACCCATTTTGAATTTATTTTTGTATATAGTGTAAGAAAGTGGTCCAATTTCATTCTTCTGCATGTTGCTGTCCACTTATCAAACTCAACACCCAAAAAATAAATAATCCAATTAAGAAATGGACAGAAGACATGAATAGACAACTTTCCAAAGAAGGCATATAGATGACTAAAAGACACATGAAAAGGTGCTCAACATCACTCATCATCAAGGAAATACAAATCAAAACTATGATGAGATACCACCTCACACCTGTCAGAATGGCTGATGCAGAGAAAGGGGTTCCCTCTTACATTGTTGGTGGGAATGCCAGCTGGTGTAGCCACTCTGGAAAAGTATGGAGTTTCCTCAAAAAGTTAAGAATAGAATTACACTATGACCCAACAATTGCACTGTTAGGTATTTACCCAAAGGATAAACAAATATACCCTGATGTTGATAGCATTTTCAACAATAGGCAAATTATGGGAAAGAGCCCAAATGTCCATCAACCGATGAATGGATAAAGAAGTGTCATCTATATATGGTCAAATATTACTTAACAAAAAGAATGAAATCTTGCCATTTGTAATGACGTGGATGGAGCTAGAGAGTATAATGCTAAGAGAAATGAATTAGAGAAGGACAAATACCATGTGATTTCACTCATGTGGAATTTAAGAAACAAAAGAGATGAACAAAGGGTAAAGAAAAAAAAGAGGGAGGTAACCATAAAAGACTCTTAACTATAGAGAACAAACTGAGGGTTGCTGGAGGGGAGGTGGGGGGGGGGATGGGCTAAATGGGTGATGGGTATTAAGGAGGGCATTTGTGATGAGCACTGGGTATTATATGTAAGTGATAAATCACTAAATTCTACTCCTGAAACTAATATTGCTAAATGTTAACTAACTAGAATTTAAATAAAAACTTGAAAAAAATAAAAGCTTATTTTTTTTTTTAAAGATTTTATTTATTTATTTGACAGAGAGCACAAGCAGGGGGAGCAGCAGAGGGAGAGGGAGAAGCAGACTCCCCACTGAGCAAGGAGCCTGATGCAGGGCTTGATCCCAGGACCCTGGGATCATGACCTGAGCCAAAGACAGATGCTTAACCGACTGAGCCACCCAGGCGCCCCAAAAGCTTATGTTTTCATGAGATTTTATGGATAGGAAAATTTGCCTCTTTCTGATAAGAAGATCTCCTTTTAACCATAAAAAGATTTTATTTCCGTTCACCTTAAGAAATAATTTATTTTATGTATGAAAATTGTCATAGAATTTCAAATCACAGTACTTATCGTACATTTACATAATATATAGCTTTAAACACTTAACCCTGTTACTTTTAAATGCCTTTGGCAGATTTTTCATTATGTTTGCAACTTAAGTTAATGTTTAAAAGTAAATAAGAGTTACATAAGACTCATTTGCTCTCTGCCTACCATGTTCTAGGCAATAGTGGTAGATATTATACATTCATTATTTCAGCTGATGCTCAAAATGACCTTTGAAGCATTACTACCTCCATATTTACTTGAGGAAATTGAAGCTTAAGAGAGTGAAGGGAACATAGGTGGTATGTGGCAGAAAGAGGATTCTGCTTCTGCTCTGAGTAAGCTATTTGGAATTCATGGAGACTCTAGTTTTGGAAAAACAACTATTTCTTGAGATCCATTTCTAAAGTCTGTTGGGTTGTGTGGGGCTTGCTGTTTCTCCAAATGGTTACTTTCATAAATGAACAAATAAACACTTAATAGATGTATTTATGAGGTTTTCTGTTTTTGGACATTTGAACAATAGAGGTAGTTTTCTGGTCACCGGGAAGGTTTCATTCATGGATTATTGCATGAGAGTTTGTTAAGTTAGTAATATACTTTGGGCTATAGAAAAGAAGCTTCAGGGTTTGAAGTTTAAGTAGATATGTATTTGCCTCCCTTGGGTGTGTGGTGGACAGAGGAGGATTGTAAGTTTTTTTTGTAGTTTTGTGTATATACTTGAAATCAAATTTGTCAAGGTTTCAGAATAATGTTGATAATCTAAGTTTCATATGACCTTTGGAATGGCCCAGGCACGTCAAACTGTTCTATCTCTTCTCTTTGTACTCTCATTTTCTACGTATTCACTGCTATTTCCTAGTGTACCTTCATTAGCATATGCCATTGGTTTTGTGGAGAGAATAAATGGAGTGGATCTTGGGAGACCATGGTTCTGCTTCTAGATCTGTTGTGGATGATTTATGACAGCATGACCTTGTGATGCCTCAGGTTCCCCTCTATAATATATGCAAGATAGCTATTTTTTCCATGGACATTTTAGGCAGATAGGTGAAGTTTGAGCTTTTAGCAGGAAAAGCACAGTTTATGTTCAGATGTTCTGGATGGTATTCTTCATAGTTTTTCTATTGCAGTTTGGGTACTACTACTAGGACTGAGAAAAGATCATGGGTCTTTGAATTAGATCTTTATCCTTTTTTGTGGCGGGTCTTTTTTTTTTTTAAGATTTTATTTATGGGGTGCCTGGGTGGCTCAGTCAGTTAAGCATCTGCCTCTGCTCGAGTCATGATTTCAGGGTCCTGGGATCAAGCCCTATGTCTGGCTCCCTGCTCAACGGAGAGTCTGCTTCTCCCTCTCCCTCTGCCCTCCCCCAGCCTCGGCTTGTGTTCTCTCTCTCTCCAATAAATAAAATCTTTTAAAAAATAAAAATAAAAAATAAAAAGATTTTATTTATTGGAGAGAGAGAGAGAATGAGCAGGGTGGAAGGGCAGAGGCAGAGGGAGAAGCAGGCTCCCTGCTTAGGTGCGGGGCTTGATCTCAGGACCTCAGGATCACAACCTGAGCCAAAGGCAAACGTTTAACCGACTGAGCCACCCAGGTGCCTGTCAGGTCTTTATTTTTTTAATTAATTTATTTTTATTTATTAGAATGTGGTGGGGAGGGGCAGAGGGAGAGGGAGAGAGACAGAAGCAGACTCTACGCCGAGCATGGAGCCTGCCATTGTGCTTGATCTCAGGACTGTGAGATCATGAGCTGAAACCAAGAGTTGGATGGATGCTTAACTGACTGCACCACTCTGGTGCCTCAAGTCTTTAGTCTTTTTAATCATTCTTTTGCTTATTATTAAATGTGACCATAAATTTATAAACAGTTTAAAAACAAATGTTACGGCATATACATCTAGATGAATTCTGCTTAGAGAAGTCACATTGGTAGATTATATAATTATTCTAGTAATGAGCTTTTTTCAAAAAGTATTTGGAATGCCTTTCAAAGTATTCTTACAAACTCTAAAAGGATGAAAATTTGCTACCATGTTGAAAAGAATTAGAATTTTTGGGTTACAGTGGAGTATCAATTTTTTTTTAAAAGATTTTATTTATTTATTTGAGAGAGAGAGAATGAGAGAGAGCACATGAGAGGGGGGAGGGTCAGAGGGAGAAGCAGACTCCCTACCAAGCAGGGAGCCCGATGCGGGACTCGATCCCGGGACTCCAGGATCATGACCTGAGCCGAAGGCAGTCGCTTAACCAGCTGAGCCACCCAGGCGCCCCTTGTGGAGTATCAATTTGATTTTGCTTCTTTCTGAAACACTATAGAGTGAAAGTATAGGGGCTTAAAAATTGCAATACACCCATAAAAACAAGCAAAGTTGGCAAGGCCTTGGAAGAGTGGAAATTATGACTTACCATACCCAAGGTAGCTGAATCCCAAGCATGTGTAGTAGGAATAGCTGGGAACCAACCTTATTAATACTGCAGATCCTCAAAAGACATAGGAATTACAGAACCAGATACTTTTGGAAATGAGAATGAAATTATATAGATCTTCTCCCTTACTTCATCTCATTTGGTGGCAGCTCCTCCCTCATCCTCGTAGAAGTTTTTTTTTAAATTTTTTTAAAGATTTATTTATTAGAGCATGCATGCAGTGGGGGACGGAAAAAGGAGAGGAGGAGAGGGTACGAAGCAGACTCGGTGTTAAGCATAGAGCTGGATGCGGGGCTTGATCTTACGACCCTGAGATCATGACCTGAAATGAAACCAAAGTCAGTTGTGCCATCCTAGTAGAAGTTTTGAGGCTTTTTTTTTTTTTTAAATTTTTTATTTTTTTTATTATTTTTTTTTATTCTTATGTTAATCCCCATACATTACATCATTAGTTTTAGATGAAGTGTTCCATGATTCATTGTTTGTGCATAACACCCAGTGCTCCATGCAGAATGTGCCCTCCTCAATACCCACCACCAGGTTAACCCATCCTCCCACCCCCCTACCCTCTAGAACCCTGTTTGTTTTTCAGAGTTCATCGTCTCTCCTGGTTCGTCTACCCCTCCGATTTCCCCCGCTTCATACTTCCCCTCCCACTACCTTCTTCTTCTTTTTTTTTTTTTCTTAACATATATTGCATTATTTGTTTCAGAGGTACAGATCTGAGATTCAACAGTCTTGCACAATTCACAGCGCGTACCAGAGCACATACCCTCCCCAGTGTCTATCACCCAGTCACCCCGTCCCTCCCACCCTACCCCCCACTCCAGCAACCCTCAGTTTGTTTCCTGCAATTAAGAATTCCTCATATCAGTGAGATCATATGATACATG
>NC_138369.1:16443718-16479904 GCF_054177405.1 Leptonychotes weddellii
GGAACACAAGCAGGGGGAGTGGGAAAGGGAGAAGCAGGCTTCCTGCGGAGCAGGGAGCCTGATGTGGGGCTCGATCTCAGGACCCTGGGATCATGACCTGAGCCAAAGGCAGATGCTTAATGACTGAGCCACCCAGGCGCCCCATGAGCACTGGATTTTAAATACAACTGATAAATCGCTGAAGTTTGCCTCTGAAACTAATAATGCACTATATGTTAATTAATTGGATTTTTTCAAAATTTAAATTCAATTAGGGTATAGTACATCATTAGTTTTTGATGTAATGTTCAGTGATTCATTAGTTGAGTATAACACCCAGTGCTCATTGTATCACATGCACTCTTTAATGCCCATCACTGAGTTACTGCATCCACCCATCCACCTCCCTTTCTGCAACCCTCAGTTTGTTTGAATTTATTTATTTATTTTTAAAGATTTTATTTATTTATTTGACAGAGAGAGAGACAGCGTGAGAGGGAACACAAGCAGGGGGAGTGGGAGAGGGAGAAGCAGACTTCCCATGGAGCAGGGAGTCCGATGCGGGGCTCAATCCCACGACCAGGAGGGATCATGACCTGAGCTGAAGGCAGACGCTTAATGAACCGAGCCACCCAGACACCCCTGTTTGAATTTAAATAAAATAAAGTTTTTTTTTTTAAAAAGAATTCACTTGTGAAGTCATCAGTCCTTGACTTTTGTTTGTTGGAATTTTTTGTTTTTTTTTTTAAATTAAAAAAAATTTTTTTTTTATTATGTTAGTCACCATACAGTACTTCATTAGTTCCTGTTGTAGTGCTCCATGATTCATCATTTGCGCACAACACCCAGTGCTCCTTGCAATACGTGCCCTCCTTAATACCCATCACCGGGCTAATCCTTCCCCTGATTCCCCTCCCCTCTAAAACCCTCAGTTTGTTTCTCAGAGTCCATAGTCTCTCATGGTTCATCTCCCCCTCCAATTTCCCCCCCTTCATTTTCCCCTTCCTTTTCCTAATGTCCTTTATTCTATTCCTTTTGTTCCACATATAAGTGAAACCATGTAATTGTCTTTCTCTGCTTGAGTTATTTCATTTAGCATAATCTCCTCCAGTCTCACCCATGTTGATGTAAAAGTTGGGTATTCATCCTTTCGGATGGCTGAGTAATATTCCATTGTATATATGGACCACATCTTCTTTATCCATTCATCTGTTGAAGGGCATCTTGGCTCCTTCACAGTTTGGCTATTGCGGACATTGCTGCTATGAACATGGGGTGCATGTGCCCCTTCTTTTCACCTCATCTGTGTCTTTGAGGTAAATACCCAGTAGTGCAATTGCTGGGTCACAGGGTAGCTCTATTTTTAATTTTTGAGGAACCTCCACACTGTTTTCCAAAGTGGCTGTACCAACTTGCATTCCCACCAACAGTGTAAGAGGGTTCCCCTTTCTCCACAACCTCTCTAATATTTGTTGTTTTTTGCCTTGTCAATATTTGCCATTCCAACTGGTGTAAGGTGGTATCTCAATGTGGTTTTGATTTGAATTTCCCTGATGGCTAATGTTTGTTGGAATTTTTTGATTACTGCTTCAATTTCATTGCTGGTAATAGGTCCGTTCAAATTTTCTATTTCTTCCTCATTCATTTTTGGGAGGTTATATGTTTCTGGGAATTTATCCATTTCTTCTAGATTGTTCAGTTTGTTGGCATGTAAGTTTTCATAATAGTCTCATAATCCTTTGTATTTCTGGGGTGTTGGTTATTTCTCCATTTTCATTTTTGATTTTGTTTGGGTCTTTTTTCTCTCTCTGTCTTTGATACATCTAGTTGAAGGTTTATTAGTTCTTACAATGATTTGAAAGCCCCTTAGAACTTTGGCTCCTGCTTATGTCTCCAGCTTCATTCTTTGTCACCAATTTATTAATCTGCTATGTTGAACCTTTAAATTGTTTAAAAATTGCATGTTGTCTCCAGCCTCTGGATCTTGGAGATTTGACCCTGCTTTATTTCTCTAACTACATAACGGAAGCTTCACTCTCTTCAATTGTATTTAACCAATCTACCATGTCAGTTTCTAAGAAAGTGACACTTTTTCTTGCTTCTTTGCTTTTTGTGCATCCTGTTCTAACATTTATTTTTTCACCCATTTTTGTCTTTTTCATATTAATCCTTGAGTTTTCAGCTTAAGTTTCCTCATAGAGGCCTTCCTTGTCCCTAGACTAGGTTTTCTTACTCTGCTGTGTGCACCCATTGTACCTTTTATGTACTTAATATAGCACTGGACAGATTTTATAGGGATTGCTGGTTTTTCTTCTCCACTGAAATGTGAGCTCTGAAAGGCTAGCATCTAGGTCTGTCTTTTTTACTACTGTATCCTCTGCACCTGGCATCTTGTCAGGCACATGGGAAATGCTCAGTGTATATTTATTGAAAGTTGACCAATGAATGATATAACTAACTTTGCTTGTGTAGGTCAGCGAATGTTTCAAAGAGAAGGAAATGCATGGGTTGAGGTTGCAAAATGAATAGAAGTTTTCAGGAGATTGGTGTGAGAATGATGAGAAAAAGGGCATTTTGGAGAATACCATTTACAAAAAACTATATAAAAATGCTTTAAGTATAATGGAGCTGATTGCTCATAGTTCCAACCACGTCAGGTGCAAATTTGAGGAATTGTTGAAAGATGAAGAGATCAGGTCACTGAACGCCTGATATGCTATATTCATTTGTTGGTATTGGGAACCATTCATGTTGAGGGAATTTCATCATTTACTCAACTCTTACTCTGTCATAGCATTTTTCTTAAAGTATATTATCTAGTGCTTAAAACAATTTTCTTTTTGGCAACTGAATTTCACCTGGGCTGAGTAAAAGTTGCTGTCTTATTTATCCTGAAATACTTGGCTTTTATAATTATATCCTAAGCAAGATCATGCTCTTTGAAGTCATGTTTTGTGTATTATGCTTCTCTATATCGCACAGGGAGTTTAGATCAGTGTTGCTATAGTTTTATCTCTTCCTCTGGTTTTCGTATAGTCTTAGTATTTCTTTTAAAATGCCTCCCAGCTAGGCACAGCATACCAGATGTATCATGATCATTTATGTCAGAGTAGAATAGAACTTTTACTGTGTGTGTTCTGTGCCCTGAGCTCTTTGTTAATGAAGTTGACAATGACATTGACGTTTTTTGGGGTAGGCATTTCATGTTGTTTGTTTCTATTAAATCACCAAATCTAACCAAGCTTTTCACATGAAGTACATTTTTTTTTTTTTTAACTTAGGTAAGTTCTACACCCAACATGGGGCTTGAACTCAAGACCCCAAGATCAGGAGTCACATGCTCTATCAACTGAGCCAGCCTGCCGCCCTGAAGTACTTTTAAGATCTTTTGTATTTGTTTAAGTGATCTTTTGGAGCCTAAATTATGGATTTCCATCTTTATTACTATTAAACTTCATTCTTTTGGTTTTAGTCCTGAATTCTAACTTATTTGTCTGTTTGGATATCTTTTAATTCATGTATTTGAATAGCTAATAGTCAGATGGCTTAAAAGTCCCAAGACAAAAAAAGCTACACCACCTAGTTTTCACTTTTTTCACAGTTGTTCCATACATATTCTCCTGGACTTTCTGTATGCATACACAGAACAAGCAAATATTAATGTGTATTCTTATTTTTAATTATTCTTTAGTACTAAAGATTATACTTACTGTACTCACTGTTCAGCACTCTTCCTCCTCCTACTTAATATTTCTCAGAGATACTTCCATATAGTCCATAGAGAGCTTCCTTATTTTAGCATCTGCCTAGTATTCTAGTAAATGGTTATGCCACAGTCCATTAACCAGTCCTTTTTTAATGGATGTTTGAACTGTTTATATTTTTCACTAATCAGTGTTCCAGTGAATTACCTTGAGTATACTTGTCAACCTTTATTTACACTTGTGCATGTGTATTTCTAGGATAAGATCAGAGATGTTAGAGATGTTGGATATATGGGTATATGCATTTGCCCTTCGTTGGTGCTTAAAATTTTTTTTCTATATAGATCTTGCAGATTTTCTAAGTTTTTTCCTATTTACCCTTTTGTTTGCTGTTGTAAATGAGATCTTTTAGATTGTTATATTTCTATTGATTCCATATGTTGATTTATATTTGTGTGTATATATGCATATGGATACAATCTTACTCTTTTTACGTTATTTTTTTAGTTTATTTTGTTGGTCTTCTGAGTATGTAAAATTACTCACAGGATAGATTATTTTTTCTTTTTTCAAACTTAATTTTAGGGGCGCCTGGGTGACTTAGTTGGTTAAACGGGTGCTTTTGGCTCAGTAATGATCCCAAAGTCCTGAGATCAAGCCCTGCATCAGGCTCCTTGCTCAGCAGGGAGCCTCCTTCTCCCTCTCCCTCTGCCTGCGTGCCACTCCCTCTGCTTGTGCTGTCTCTCTTACTGTCTCTCTGTGTCAAATAAATAAATAAAATCTTTAAAAAAAAATGGATCGTGGATCACTTCATCAAAAACTAATGATGTATGGTGACTAACATAATAAAATAAAATTAAAAAAAATAAACTTTTATTTTTTAAATTTTATTTTATTTTATTTAAATTCAACTAATGTATAGTGCATTATTAGTTTCAGAGGTAGAGTTCAGTGATTCATCTGTTGTATTTAAAATCTGGTGCCCATTACATCATGTGCCCTCCTTAATGCCCATCTCCCAGTTACCTCATTCCCCCCACCAAAACCCTCAGTTTCCTATAGTTAAGAGTCTCTTATGGTTTGTCTCCCTCTCTGATTTTGTCTTACTTGATTTTTCCCTCCCTTCCCCTATGATCCTCAGTTTTGTTTCTTAAATTCCACATATGAGTGAAATCATATGATAATTGTCTTTCTCTGATTGACTTATTTCACTTAGCATAATACCCTGTAGTTCCATCCATGTCGTTGCAAATGATAAGATTTCATTCTTTTTGATGGCTGAGTAATATTCCATTGTATATATATACCACATCTTCTTTACCCATTCATCTGTCGATGGACATCTGGGCTCTTTCCATTGTTTGGCTTTTGTGGCCATTGCTGTGATAAACATTGGGATGCAGGTTCCCCTTCGGATCACTACGTTTGTATCTGTTGGGTAAATACCTAGTAGTGCAATTGCTGGGTAATAGGGTAGCTCTGTTTTTAACTTTTCGAGGAACCTCCATACTGTTTTCCAGAGTGGCTGTACCAGCTTGCATTCCCACCAGCAGTGTAAGAGGGTTCCCCTTTCTCCGCATCCTTGCCAACATTTGATGTTTCCTGACTTGTTAATTTTAGCCATTCTGACTGCTCTGAGGTGGTATTTCACTGTGTTTTTAATTTGTATTTCCCTGATGCTGAGTGGTGTTGAGCATTTGTGTATCATCTTTGGAGAAATGTCTCTTCATGTTTTCTGCCCATTCCTTGCATGGATTATTTATTTTTTTAGGTATTGAGTTTAATAAGTTCTTTATAGATTTTGGATACTAGGCCTTTGTCTGATAAGACATTTGCAAATATCTTCTCCCATTCTGTAGGTGGTTTTTTAGTTTTGTCGACTGTTTCCTTTGCTGTGCAAAAGCTTTTTATCTTGATGAAGTCCCAATAGTTCATTTTTGCTTTTGTTTCCCTTGCCTTTGTAGACGGGTTTAACAAGAAGTTGCTGTGGCCAAGGTCAGAGAGGTTGCTGCCTGTGTTCTCCTCTAGGATTTTCATGCATTCCTGTCTCACATTTAGGTCTTTCCGCCATTATGAGTGTATTTTTGTGATGGTGTAAGGAAATGGTCCAGTTTCATTCCTCTGCATGTGGCTGTCCAATTTTTCCAACACCATTTGTTGAAGAGACTGTCTTTTTTCCATTGGATGTTCTTTCCTGCTTTGTTGAAGATTAGTTGACCATGGAGTTGAGGGTCCATTTCTGAATTCCCTATTGTGTTCCATTGATCTATGTGTCTGTTTTTGTGCCAGTACCATACTGTCTTGATGATGACAACTTTGTAATAGAGCTTGAAGTCCGGAATTGTGATGTCACCAGGTTTGCTTTTCTTTTTCAACATTCCTCTGGCTATTTGGGGTCTTTTCTGGTTCCATACAAATTTTAGGATTATTTGTTCCAGCTCTGTGAAAAATGTTGGTGGTATTTTGATAGGGATTGCATTGACTGTCTAGATTGCTTTGGGTAGGATAGACATTTTAACAGTATTTGTTCTTCCAATCCATGAGCATGGAATGTTTGTCCATTTCTTTGTGTTTTCTTCAATTTATTTTGTAAGTGTTCTATAGTTTTCAGGGTATGGATCCTTCACCTCTTTGGTTAGGTTTATTCCTAGGTATCTTACGGTTTTTGGTGCAATGGTAAATGGGATCGATTCCTTGATTTCTCTTACTTCTGTCTCATTGTTAATGTATGGGAATGCAGCTGATTTCTGTGCATTGATTTTATATCCTACCACTTTGCTGAATTCCTGTATGAGTTCTAGCAATTTTTGGGTGGAGCTTTTGGGTTCTCAACGTAGAGTGTCATGTCATCTGCAAAGAGTGAGAGTTTGATTACTTCTTTGCCGATGTTGATGCTTTTTTGTTGTTGTCTGACTGCTGAGGCTAGGACTTCCAGTACTCTGTTGAACAACAGTGGTGAGAGTGGACATCCCTGTCATGTTCCTGACCTTAGGGGAAAAGCTCTCAGTTTTTCCCCATCAAGGATGATATTAGCTGTGGGTTTTTTGTATGTGGCTTTTAGGATACTGAGGTATGTTCCATCTATCCCTACACCGTGGAGAGTTTTAATCAAGAAATGATGCTGTATTTTGTCAAATGCTTTTTTGCATCTCTTGAGAGGGTCATATGGTTCTTGTCCTTTCTCTTATTAATTGATTGATTTGTGGATGTTGAACCACCTTTGCAGCCCAGGAATGAATCCCACTTTGTCCTGGTGAATAATCCTTCTAATGTACTGTTAGATCCTACTGGCTAGTATCTTGGTGAGAATTTTGGCATCCAAGTTCATCAGAGATATTGGTCTGTAATTATCCTTTTTGGTGGTGTCTTTGGTTATGAGATCAAGGTAATGCCTCACAGAATGAGTTTGGTAGCTTTCCTTCCATTTCTGTTTTTTGGAACAGCTTCAAAAGAATAGGTATTTTTTTTAAATGTTTGGTAGAATTCCGCTGGGAGGCCATCTGGCCCTGGACTCTTGTTTGTTGGGAGATTGATTACTGCTTCAGTTTCTTTTCTGGTTATGGGTTTGTTCAGGTTTTCTATTCTTCCTGGTTCAGTGTTGGTCATTTATATGTTTCTAGGAATGCATCCATTTCTTCCAGATTGCCTGATTTGGGGGGCATATAATTGCCCATAATATTCTCTTATAATTGTATTTCTTAGGTGTTGGTTGTGATCTCCCCTCTTTCATTCGTGATTTTATTTATATGGGTCCTTTCTCTTTTTGGTAAGTCTGGCAAGCGGTTTATTGATCTTATTAATTCTTTCAAAGAACCAGCTCCTAGTTATGTTTATCTGTTCTGCTGTTCTTTTGGTTTCTATTTCATTGATTTCTGGTCTAATCTTAATTACTTCCCTTTTTCTGCTGGTTTTAGATTTTTTTTGCTGTTCTTTCTCCAGCTCCTTTAGGTATAGGGTTAGATTGTGTACCTGAGACTTTTCTTGTTTCTTGTGAAAAGCCTGTGTTGCTATATACTTCCCTCTTAGGACTGCCTTTCTTACATCCTAATGGGGGTTCTGAACTGTTGTGTTTTCATTTTCATTTGTTTTGAGGAATTCTTAAAAATTCTTCTTTAATTTCCTGGTTGACCCATTCATTCTTTAGTAGGATGCTCTTTAGCCTCCATGTATTTGTAGTCCTTCCAAATTTTCTCTTGTGACGAGTTCAAGTTTTAAAGTACTGTGGTCTGAAAATATGCAGGGAATAATCCCAGTCTTTTGGTACCAGCTGAGACCCGATTTGTGACCCAGTATGTGCTCTATTCTGGAGAATGTTCTGTGTGCACTTATGAAGAATGTGTATTCTGTTGCTTCAGATGAAATGCTCTGAATATATCTGTGAAGTCCATCTGATCCAGTGTGTCATTCAGAGTCCTTGTTTCCTTGTTGATCTTCTGCTTAGATGATCTGTCCATTGCTGTGAGTAGGGTGTTAAAGTCCTACTATTATTGTACTGTTATCAATGTATTTCTTCAATTTTGTTATTACTTGGTTTACATAATTGGCTGCTCCCATGTTTGGGGCATAAATATTTGTGATTGTTAGATCTTGTTGGATAGACCCCTTTATTATGATATAGTGCCCTTCTTCATCTTTTACTACAGTCTTTGGTTTAATATCTAGTTTGTCTGATGTAAGGATTGCTACCCCAGCTTTCTTTTGATGTGCATTAGCATGGTAAATTGTTCTCTACCCCGTCACTTTCAATCTGGAGGTGTCTTTGGGTCTACAACAAGTCTCTTGTAGACAGCATATTAATAGGTCTTTTTTTTTAATCCAATCTGATGCTCCTTGTATTTTGATTGGAGCATTTAGTATATTTACATTCAGAGTAACTACTGAAAGATATGAATTTAGTGCCATTATATTACCTGTAAAGTCATTGTTTCTGTAGGCTGTCTCTTCCTTTCTGTTCTTTGTTACTTTTGGGCTCTCTCTTTGTTCAAAGGATGCCCTATAATATTTCTTGCAGGGCTGGTTTAGTGATCGGAGATCCTTTTAGTTTGTTTTCCTGGAAACTACCTCTCCTTCTATTCTGAATAAAAGCCTTACTGGATAAAGTATTCTTACTGCCTGTTTTTCTCATTCAGCACTTTGAATATATCATGGCAGTGCTTTCTGGCCTGCCAGGTCTCTGCAGACAGATCTTCTGTCAGCCTTATGTTTCTGCCGTTGTAGGTTAAGGACCTCTTGTCCCGCACTGCTTTCAGGATTTTCTCTTTATCTCTGAAATTTTCAGGCTTCACTATTATATGTCGATTATTGATTATGGGGGGGGGAGTGTGCTTCTTGGACTTGAATGCCTGTTTCCTTCCCCAGAATCGGGAAGTTCTCAGTTATAATTTGTTCAAATAAACCTTCTGCCCCTTTTGTCCCTCCTCTTCCTCTGGGACCCCATTATTCTATTATTATTTGCTTTATGGTATTGCTGATTTCTTGAATCCTTCTTTTGTGATCCAGTAGTTGTTTGTCTCTCTTTTTCTCAGCTTCCTTATTCTCTGTCATTTTGTCTTCTATATCACTAAATCTCTCTTCTTCCTCATTTATCTTAGCAGAGCCTCCATTTTTATTGCCTCTCAATAATAGCCTTTTTGATTTTGGCCTGAGTAGATTTTAGTTCTTTCTCTAGTAAGGGATTGTCTAGTGTCTTCTATGCTTTTTCAAGCCCAGCCAGTATCTTTATAATCATTTTGAATTCTAATTCCAGCATCTTATTTCTTTCCATATTGATTAAATCTCTGGCAGTGAGTACTGCCTCCTGTTCTTTCTTTTGGTGTGAGTTTTCCATCTTGTCATTATGTCCAGTGAAAAATAGATGAAAGAGAGAGAAAATACAAAAATAGCAGGAACAACATGTGAAAAATATAAACAAAACAAATCAGAAGAAAAAAGAAACAAAAAGAAGAAAGAAAAACTCAAGAAGTAAAACAGACCAAAACAATAAGTTGGATATTGGGTGTATTTTGGTCTGTTTGTTGTTAGAAAAAACTAGATCCCAAAATAGGAATGAAAGAAAAACTTTATATATATACAAAAATAAAATTGAACACAATGATAGGAAACCAAAAATGAAAAAAAAAATACGTATAGCATAATATAAAAACAAAAATGAAAAGACTTAAAAAAATGATTTTATAAAATAAGAAAATAGCTGAAAAGGAAAAAAAAATACAACTGAAAGACTAAAGAATAAGAAAAAAAGAATACCAGGATGTTATATATTGTTTTCCCCAAGAGCTGAAGTTTTGTATGCTCTATGATAAACTTGGTGTTAGCCTGATGTTCCTGCTGGTCTTCTGGGGGAGGGGCCTGTTGTGCTGACTCTCAGGTGTCTTTTTGCTCAGGTGGCATTGAACCCCCCTTGTCAGGGTCTGGGCTCAGTGTAAGAGGCTCTGGATTGCACTCTGTGGCTCTCTTTTCTCTCGGAAGGTTTTTAGCCCCGATTGGGGGGTGAAAATGGTGTGCCTCTATCTCTAGTCTAGCTGAAAGTTCATGCCCCCCACTTTTCAGTATGCCCTCACAGAAAAGCAGTCAATCACTCTTGTCTCCCTGGTTTCCATCCAAATTCTATGTTCACCCAGCCTGTGACCAGGCTTTTTTATCTCAGGCATATGACCCTGTTTCAAGTCTCCAAGCTTTACAAACTCCTGCAGTGGAGACTGGCGCTGTTCCTCCCAGGGGAGGGGGTTGGGTGCTGCACTTCTGCCTTTTGCTGGGCCCCTGCTTGGAGAGTGGTCGCCTGGTTGTGCAGAGTTTCAGGGTTTATGACAACACCAAGCTGAAAGCTGGTATCTAGACTTACTGTTTGTAGCTCTGATGCTTGGGAACTCTTCCATACTTAGGCACCCCGATTTTTTTTTTGACCCTGGGTATCTTGAGACTTTGATGTCCCACCAGGGATCTCACCCCACCTCACCCCCTGAGCACCTTTCAGGCAGGGGTGTCCCCCACCAGAACAGAGTTCTAAAAGTTACAATTTTGTGCTTGACTGCTTATAACCCTTTCTGGTAGCTGGCTTACAGAGGCTCCGTCCCCCCCCAGTTTATCTTCCAGATACATGGCCTGGGATTCACATCTCCGCACCTCCAATCTTGCAAAAAGTGGTCGATTTTCTATTTGTAAAAGTGCAGCAAATCTTTTCTGAGATCTCCGGTTGACTTGGCAGGTGTTCAGAATGATTTGGTAACTATCTAGCTGAATTCCAGAGGCCAGATGAAATTAATGCCATCTTAACTCCTCCCTGCAGCTGAAGTCCTGATCTCAGGATTGTGATGGAACCCTGTTTCCATGCTGAGCGTAGAGTCTGCTAACATTTCTCTCTCTCTTTGCCCCTCCCAGCCTTGATCTCTCTCTCTCTTTCTCTCACTTTCTCGTACTGCTCATCTCCAGGCCGTGAGCCCTGGGCAGGGCATTGCTCTCTTGTGGTGGGTGGTTTTCGGTCGTGTTCCCACCGGGTGGTCTCCCCAGCATCTTTTTATGTGTGTGTTAGCCATCTGGGTGTCTTATTTGGAAAAGTTTCTATCCATGTCTTCTGCCCATATCTTAACTGGATCATTTGTTTTATGGGTGTTGAGTTTGGTAAGTTCTTTATAGATTTTTGATATTAACCCTTTATCTGATATGTCTTTTGCAAATATCTTCTCCCATTCCATAGGTTGCCTTTTAGTTTTGTTGTTTCCTTTGCTATGCAGAAGCTTTTTATCTTTATGAGGTCCCAGTAGTTCATTTTTGCTTTTGTTTCCCTTGCCTCCAGTGACGTGTCTAATAAGAAGTTGCTACGGTGGAGGTCAAAGAGGTTTCTGCCTATGTTCTCATCTAGGATTTTGATGTTTTCCTGTCTCACATTTAGGTCTTTCATCCATTTTGAATTTATTTTTGTGTATGGTATAAGAAAGTGGTTCAGTTTCATTCTTCTGCATTTTGCTGTGCAGTTTTCCCAACACCGTTTGTTGAAGAGACCTTTTTTCCATTGGATATTCTTTCTTGCTTTTCTACCCTAGTTTAAAACATGCATTCTTGATTTATTAGGGTCTATGTTAAATGTGCACTTTTTATACGTCCAGCAACACATGAACTTTGCAGTGATTTAATTGCATTTACCCCTTTCTTACCTTTTGTTACTACTGTTGTCATATATCTTACTTGTATGTATGTTCATTTGTCCACATTTTTGGCTTTTCTAATGCTTTTCCTTACTTTCCTTTTTTTTTTTTAAAAAAAGATTTTATTGAGAGAGAGTGAGAGAGAGAGAGAGCACAAGATGGGGGAGCGGGAGAGGGAGAAGCAGACTCCCCACTGAGCGGGGAGCCTGATTCGGGACTCAATCCCGGGAGTCTAGGATCATGACCCAAGCAGAAGGCAATCGCTTAACCAACTGAGCCACCCAGGCGCCCCTTTTCCTTACTTTCTTGTTTTTCGTGGTTCAACCTGGGATCATTTTCTTTTTACTGCAAGTACTCCTTTTAGTAGTGTTTCTTTTAGTGCAGGTTTGCTGCACATTCATTCAGTTTGTTTATGTGTGTCTGTTTTTAATTTGTCATCATTTTTGAAAGATGTTTTCCCTGGATATAGATTTCAAGTGATGAATATGTTCTTTTAACATTTTAATGATTTTACTCATTAATTTTTGATTTCTGTAGTTTCTGTTGAAAAGTTACTGTGCATGTTTTATTGTTCCCCTAAAGGTAATGTGGCTCTGCTCAGTTCTTTAGCCTCCTGGATGTTGCTTTCTTCTGGGCTGTTTTGAGCCTTTCCCTGCATCCCTGTTTAGGAATTGGGCATCCTAAGAGTGGAGATTGTATTGGTAGCTCTCAATGTTAACCTTTTTCTGCTTATCTCAGTGGGACTGTCATTTTTTGCTGGGATCCTCTCATGGAAAGTCAGGTGAATGAGGATCTCATTTTGATGTTCTCTTTCCCTTAATAGTACCTCGAGTCTTATCTATGATAGTTGCTCTCCAGTGCTCTTACACAGTTGTTTCATGTATTCATTGAAGTTTATATTTATTCAATGCAAATGGTTTGTCAGGGCTAAAACCAGAAGTTTGTAAATGTATTTTACATATTTTTGAATTCTAAAAGAGTTTTAAAACATCTTAATCAATGGCAGTATTATTGAAATTTGTTTGTGGCTCTCCAAAGTGACTAATTTTAAGGGAAAAATAACTCATTTGGAAGTAGAAGACCTCATTTTTTAATGTACATTTATTTATTGCCAATTGTTATCTTTTATACTTACTGCAGATGAATGAAGATTGAAAATAGCACTAAGTTATGCAAATAAGTGGACTAGATCGTTCTTTAACAGTTTTCAGTGAAAATACTGGCAAGATCATTTTGAATGTAGACCTTTTGAATAATTTTGTTTCTCTATTTGGGGGCTGAATTTTCTATATAAGTTTATACAAGTGGTTGGCACTTTCTTTCTTGCCTATTAGTTATATAATTGGAAAAGGATAAAAAATTGTGTGAGCTGTGCATATTTTTATTGATGTACCAAACAAAAAAATCTGTATTTTTAGATAATTATAGATTTTGGTTTTGGCCCTTGATTTTATAGTTGGTTACTTAAATGATTTCTAAGGTTGATGTACATGGAAATCTGTCCTTCATAGTGAACCATGACTTTTTACTAAACTATTTTATTTTAATTTTATTTTTTAAAGATTTTATTTATTTATTTGACAGAGACACAGAGAGAGAGGGAACACAAGCAGGGGGAGTGGGAGAGGGAGAAGCAGGCTTCCCGCGGAGCAGGGAGCCTGATGTGGGGTTCGATCCCAGGACACTGGGATCATGACCTGAGCTGAAGGCAGACGCTTAACGACTGAGGCACCCAGGCACCCCTAAACTATTTTAAATTATGATATGGAATAGAAGAGAAGTTGTGGTTGTCATCTACCTGTCTGTACTTCCTGTGCTGCTGCTCTCCCATGATGGTGGGTGTAAATAAATTTGCATTTGTTTTCCTTTTGTCAGTGAAGAATATGTTACACCTTTGAAATAAAAAGTTTGGAACTTCTTGTTGAATGGTACTTTCTGCTGAACTGCATTGGTGCTTTTGATCTGACTTGATTGGTTTGTACCCAGAATCTTTGTAAAAGACTGCTGATTGTTGACTGTCACATGGCCTGATCTATATAGAGTCTTTATTCTTTTGGGTTAACACTGCTGACACTGTTCTGCAGCCTCTCTGCCAGTAGCCATTGTAGTGGTACTGTTGGCTCTTTTTGATAGGATAGCCTCACTTACATTGCGTGACTGGCAAGGACAATTCACAACCTAAATAATAATGCATATTTAACAAAGTAGTATTCAGCAGTGTTTAAGATTATAAATGTTAAAATACCTAGCACAGAGCATGGTGCAGGGACAGGTGACCACTACTTTTTTTTTTAAAGGGAGTGTTTTCCCCAGCACTTTATTTATTTAAAGGTAAACTCTATCCCCACCATGGGACTTGAACTCATGACTCTGAGGTCAAGAGTTGCATGCTCTACCGATTGAGCCAGACAGGTGCCCTGACTATTACTTGTTGCCTGTATGTTTAAGTAATTGTGACTTTCAGATGATACATAATAAATATATAAATATTCATACATATATATTTACACTCAAGACCCAGAGTGTTTTTCTAAATAGCCTTCCCTATTAATTAATTTGTATTTCACTTCTTACTTTTTGCTATTCTAACCTAATGGGATTAAATTTTAAAAAAAAAGTTTCCTTTAAAAAAAATCAGAGTGAAGAGGAGCTAAGATGGTGGAGTAGTAGGGGGACTCTGAGCTTGACTTGTCCCTCAAACACAGCTAGATCAACATCAAATCATTTTGAACAACTAGGAAATTTGATCTGAGGATTATGAAAACAGTCTGTACAATTGGAGGGAGAGAACGTGGCACCTGCGAGGTTTGGAGATGTGAATTGGGGGAGAGAAAATCCCCAGTGCTGTGAAGGGAAGGAGCACTTTTCCCCAAGAGAAGTCAGGCAGAGAGGGAGAGAGCAGGAAAGAACAGTGTGTAGGGTACCCCCCACCCCACCCCCCGTACCAAGTCTACTGATCGTAGAGTACTCCAAAACTTCAGCTTCAATTCTGGTGCAAATAGGAATAGGCTTTCTTTTTTTATCTTTTATTTTTTATTTTATTTTATTATTCTTTTTTCTTTAGAGTTAGGCTTATAGTTTTTTGTTCATTTGTAGGTTTGTTTCCTTTTTTTTTTTTTTACATCAGGCTTTTTTTTTCTTCCTTTTTTCCTTCTTTCTTTTTCTTTGGAATCAGGCTTATAGTGTTTGTTTTTTTGGTTCTTTTTCCTTTCCCTTTTCTTGGATCAGGCTTCCCCCCCCTTTTTATCAGGCTTTTATCAAAACACACCTAGTTAAAGGTCCAAACACTCCACACTGCAAGCAAGGAGGAACTCTGTGGAGGACTGATCTGTGGGAAAGAGCAGCCAAAATACAACAGCAGAGTGCACACAGCATACACTAGAAACACTTCCTGATGTGCCAGGTCGTAGACAGTGTATGACCCCTTCTTAATATAGTATTACTCTCAGGAGCAGGAACATAACAAGCTTTCATAATACACAAAAGACAGAAACCTAGACATAATGACAAAATGGAAGAATTCTCCTTAAAAGAAAGATCAAGAAGAAATCACAGCCAGGGATTTGCTCAAAACAGATATAAGCAATATATCTGAACAAGAATTTAGAATAGCAGTCATAAGAATACTAGCTGGGCTTGAAAGAAGCATAGAAGACAAATCCTGGCTGCAGAGATAAAAAGACCTAAAAACTAGGTCAAAATAAAAAATGCTATAACAGATGAAAAACCACTGGATGTAATCACAATGAGGATAGAAGAAGCAGAGGATTGAATAGGTGATATAGAAGATAAAATTATGGAAAATAATGAAGCTGAAAAGAAGAGGGAAAGAAAACTATTAGATCATTAATATAGACTTAGGGAACTCATCAATTCCACAAAGCACAATTATATCTGTATCATAGGAGTCCCAGGAGAAGAAGAGCAGGAAAAAGTTTTATTTGAACCAATTATAGCTGAGAAATTCCCTAATCTGGGGAAGGAAACAGGTATTCAAGTCCAAGAGGCACAGAGAACTCCCCTCAAAATCAACAAAACCAGTCAACACCAAGACATATCATAGTGAAACTTGCAAAATACAAAGAAAAAGAATTCTGAAAGCAGTTAGGAACAGAATGTTCTTAACCTACAAGGGTGGACACACAAGGTTAGCAGCAGATCTGTCCACAGAAACTTGGCATGCCAGAAGAAAGTGGTATGATACATTCAACATGCTGAATGGGGAAAGTGTGCAGCCAAGAATACAATATCCAGCAAGGCTGTCATTCAGAATAGGAGAGAGAAAGTTTCCAAAACAAGCAAAAACTAAAGGAGTTTGTGAACATTAAACCAGCTCTTCAAGAAGTATTGAAGGGGACCCACTGAGTGGGAAAGACACCAAAAGCAACAAGACTAGAAAGGAACAGAGACAATCTACAGGAAGAACGACTTTATAAGTAATACACTGACACTAAATTCATATCTTTCAGTAAGTACTCTGAATGTAAATGGGCTAAATGCTCCAATCAGGAGACATAGGGTTATCAGAATGGATAAAAAACAAGACCCATCAATATGCTGCTTTCAAGAGAGACTCATTTTAGACCCAGAGACACCTCCAGATTGAAAGTGAGGGGTTGGAGAACCATGTATCATGCTAATGGACATCAAAAGTGAGCTAGGGTAGCAATCCTTATATCAGACAAACTAGATTTTAAACCAAAGACTCTAATAAGAGATGAAGAAGGGCACTATGTCATAAGAAAGGGGTCTATCCAACAAGAAGATCTAACAGTTATAAATATTTATGCCCCCAATTTGGGAGCAGCCAAATATATAAATCAATGAATAACAAACTTAAACTCATTGATAATAATGCAATAGTAGTAGGAGACTTAACACCCCACTCACAGCAGTGTCAGATCATCTAAGTAGAAGATCAACAAGGAAACAGTGGGTTTGAATGACACACTGGACCAGATGGGCTTCACAGATATATTCAGAGCATTTCATCCTAGAGTAACAGAAAACACATTCTTTTCAAGTGCCCATGGAACATTCTCCAAAATAGATCAATACTGGGTCACAAATCAGGCCTCAACCAGTAAAAAAAGATGGAGATCATATCATGCATATTTTCAGACCATAATGCTAGGAAGTCAACCACAAGAAAAAATTTGGAAAGACCACAAATACATGGAGTTTAAAAAATATCCTACAAAAGAATGAATGGGTTAACCAGGAAATTAAAGAAGAAATAAAAAAATACATGGAAGGAAATTAAAATGAAAACACGGCAGTCCAGGGACGCAGCAAAGGGGGTTATAAAGGGAAGTATATAGCATTACAAGCCTTCCTAAAAAGTAAAAAAATTTCAAATACAGAGCCTAGGGTGCCTGGGTGGCTCATTCAGTTAAGCATCTGCCATAGTCTCAGGTCATTATCCCAGGATCCTGGGATCAAGCCCCACATTGGGCTCCCTGCTCGTAATGAAGCCTGCTTCTCCCTCTCCCTCTGCCTGCCACTTCCCCTGCTTGTGCTCTCTCTCTCTCAAATAAATAAATAAAATATTTAAAAAACAAACAACACAGCCTAACCTTACATCCAAAGGAGCTGGAAAAAGAACAGCAAATGAAATCTAAAACCAGCAGAAAAAGGGAAATAATTAAGATTAGAGCAGAAATAAATAATATAGAAATTTAAAAAAACCAGTAGAACAGATCAACAAAACCTGGAGCTGGTTCTTTGAAAGAATTAATAAGATTGATAACCCCCTAGCCAGACTTATCAAAAAGAAAAGAGAAAAGACCCAAATAATATCACGAATGAAAGAGGGGAGATCACAACCAACACCTAAGAAATACAATTATAAGAGAATATTATGAGTATGTGCTACCCTACAACCAAGCAATTGCACTACTGGGTATTTACCCCAAAGGTACAGATGTAGTGAAAAGAAGGGGCATGTGCACTGCAGTGTTCATAGCAGCAATGTCTACGACAGCCAAACTGTGGAGGGAGCTGAGATGTCCTTCAACAGATGAATGGATAAAGATGTGGTTCATATATACAATGGAATATTACTCAGCCATCAGAAAGGATGACTACCTACCATTTGCATCAATGTTGATGGAACTGGAGGGTATTATGCTAACTGAAATAAGTCAATCAGAAAAAGACAATTATATGGTTTCACTCATATGTAGAATATAAGGAATAGCTCAGAGGATCATAGGGACAGGGAGGAAAAACTGAATGGGTAGAAATCAGGGAAGGAGACAAACCATGAGAGACTCTTGACTTTGGGAAACAAACTGAGGGTTGCAGAAGGAGATGGGTGGGGGGACTGGGTAGGGTGATGGGCATTATGGAGGGCATGTGATGTGATGAACATTTGGGTGTTATATGCAATTAATGAATCATTGAACATTACGTCAAATCTAATGATGTATTATATATTGGCTAATTGAATTTAAATTAAAAAAAAAAACAAAGACTCCACCAAAAAGGAGAATTACAGACCAATATCCTTCAGGAACACGGATGCCAAAATTCCCACCAAGATACTAGCCAGTAGGATCCAACAGTACATTTAAAGGATTATTTACCATGACCAAGTGGTATTCATTCTTGGGCTGCAAAGGTGGTTCAACATCCACAAATCAATCTGGGCTCTAGGGGTGGTTCAGTATCAATCAACATGATACACCAAATCAATCAACATGATATACCACATTAATAAAAGAAAGGATAAGAACTATATGATCCTTTCAATAGATGAAGAAAAAGCATTTGACAAAATACAGCATCTTTTCTTGATAAAATCCCTCCACAATGTAAGGATAGAGGAAATATATCTCAACATCATAAAGGCCATATATGAAAGACCCACAGCTAATATCATCCTCGATGGGGAAAACCTGAGAGCTTTCGCCTAAGATCAGGCAAGTGACAGGGATGTCCACTCTCACCACTGTTGTTCAACAGAGTACTGGATGTCCTGGCTTCAGCAATCAGGCAACAAAAAGAAATAAAAAGCATCCAAATTGGTAAAGAAGAAGTCAAATTTTCACTCTTTGTAGATGACATGACCCTCTATATAGAAAACCTACAACTCTCCACCCAAAAATTGCTAGAACTCATACAGGAATTCAGCAAAGTGGCAGGATATAAAATCAATGCACAGAGGTCAGTTGCATTTCTATACACTAACAATGAGACAGAAGAAAGAGAAATCAAGGGAATCAGTCCCATTTACAATTGCACCAAAAACCGTAAGATACCTAGGAATAAACCTAACCAAAGATGTAAAGGATCTGTTCTCTGAAAACTATAGAACACTGATGAAAGAAGTTGAAGACACAAAGAAACGGAAAAACATTCCATGCTCACGGATTGTAGGAACAGATGTTGTTAAAATGTCTATACTACCCAAAACAATCGACACATTCAATAAAATCGTGTCAAAATAACACAAGCATTTTTCACAGAACTAGCACAAACAATCCTAAAATTGTGTGGTACCAGAAAAGACCCCGCATAGAGAGGAATGTTGAAAAATAAACCAGGGGCTCCTGGGTGGCTCAGATGGATAAGCATCTGCCTTCGGCTCCAGTCATGATCTCCCAGTCCTGGGACAGAGCCCCATGTTGGGCTCCTGGCTTGGCGGGGGGTCTGCTTCTCCCTCTCCCTCTGCCTCTCTCTCTGCTTGTGCTCTCTCTGTCTCGCTCTGTCTTTCAAAATGAATAAATAAAATCTTAAAAAAAAAAAAAAGGGAAAAACCCAAAGCAGGAGACATCACAGTGCCAGACTTCTAGCTGTATTACAAAGCTATAATCATCAAGACAGTGTAGTACTGGCACAAAAACAGACACATAGATCAATGGAACAGAATAGAAAACCCAGAAATGGACCCTCACCTCTATGTTCAACTAATATTTGACAAAGAGGAAAGAACATCCAATGGAGAAAAGACAGTCTCTTCAACAAATGGTGTTGGGAAAATTGGACAGCTACGTGCAGAAGGATGAAACTGGATCATTTTCTTACACCATACACAGAAACACATTTAAAATTATACGAAAACAATGGATCATGGATCACCACAACAAAATTAATGATGTATGGTGACATAACATAATAAAATTAAAAAAACAAAAACAAAAAAACCAACAAAAATGGATGAAAGACTTAAATGTAAGATAGGAATCCATCAAAATCTTAGACGTGAACACAAGCAGCAGCCTCTTTGACCTCAACAGCAACAACTTCTTGCCAAACACGTCTTCAGAGGCAAGGGAAACAAAAGTCAAAATGAACCATTGGAGCTTCCATCAAGATAAAAAGCTTTTGCAGATCAAAGGAAACAATCAACCAAACTAAAAGGCAACCTATGGAATGGGAGAAAATATTTGCAAATGTCTTATCAGACAAAGGCCTAGTATCCAAAATCTGTAAAGAACTTACCATACTCAACACCCAAAAAACAAATAATCCAGTCAAAAAATGGGCAGAAGACATGAACAGACATTTTTCCAAAGAAGACATCCAAATGGCCAACAGACATGAAAAAATGTTCAGTCAGTATCACTTGGCATCAGGGAAATACAAATGAAAACCACAATGAGATACCACGTCACAGCAGTCAGAATGGCTAAAATTAACAAGTCAGGAAACAAGATGTTGGCGATGATGTGGAGAATGGGGAACCCTCTTACACTGTTGGTGGGAATGCAAACTGGTGCAGCCACTCTGGAAAACAGTAGGGAGATTCCTCAAAAAGTTAAATATAGAACTACCCTGTGACCCTGGAATTGCACTCCTAGGTATTTACCCAAAGAATACAAAAATAGTGAATCGAAGGGGCACATGAACCCATATGTTTACAGCAGCACTATCAACAATAGTCAAATTCTGGAAAGAGCCCACATGTCCATCGACTGATGAATGGATAAGAAAGATGTGATACATATATATAATGGAATATTACTCAGCCATTAGAAAGAATGAAATCTTACCATTTGTAGCAATGTGGATAGAACTGGAATGTATTATCCTAAGCAAAATAATAAGTCAGAGAAAGACAATTATATATTTCACTCATGTGGAATTTAAGAAACAAAACATGAATATAGGGGAAAGGAAGGAAGATAAGATAAAAATGGAGTTAAATCATAAGAGACTCTTAACTATAGAGAATAAACTGGGGGTTGCTAGAAGGGAGGAATGTGGATGGATGTCCCAAATGGGTGATGGGCATTAAGGAGAGCACTTGTAATGAGTACTGGGTGTTTTATGTAAGTGATGAGTCACCAAATTCTATTGAAACCAATACTACACTGTGTATTAAATAACTTGAATTTAAATTAAGAAATCAGTTTGACTTTTTTTATATACAGAAAGTGTGTTTGGCATGACCAGTCATGGAAGGTATAATCCAGAGTTAAGTTGACAAATGTATATTCTTCCACCTATCCCAGTTCATTCACACAGTAAGTACTTACTGAGCACTTACTTAGTGATAATAAGGACAGATACACACTAGTCTGCTACTCTCTGACTTCTGTAACAATTATCTAGTATTCTCATTTTCTTCTATTTCTTTGTACCTTATTTACCGTTTAAACAGTATAATGCTTTTCAGTTCTGTCATCTTTGAATGTATAGTGAATCCTTAGCTGCTTCTCTCTTTTTTTAAATTCAAATTTAATTAGCCAACATATAGTACATCATTAGTTTTTTTTAAGATTTTGTTTATTTATTTGACAGAGAGAGACACAGTGAGAGAGGGAACACAAGCAGGGAGAGTGGGAGAGGGAGAAGCAGGCTTCCCGCTGGGCAGGGAGCCTGATGCGAGGCTCGATCCCAGGACCCTGGGATCATGACCTGAGCCGAAGGCAGACGCTTAACCGACTGAGCCACCCAGGCGCCCCAGTACATCATTAGTTTTTGATGGAGTGTTCATTGTGAGGATGGTCTGGCTGCGACATCTGTCATCCCATTGATCACAATGGTTGATTCGGCTTATCTGGCTGGCTAGTCCCTTTCCTCCCTTACCACTCCATGTGCCTCTGTCCTGAAGCTACGCGCTCAGTCCTTCTAAGAGGACGATCTTCCCTGATAGAGGAGGACTGTTCTTCGTTCTTAGGTCAAGTATATACGAGTAGCTGTGTTCCCGCTAGAACCTCCAAACAAGCTCTCAGGGTCCACTTGCTGTCTTTCTAAAATATATAATTTGCTTCTTGCTCTTCAATATTATGTGGTTATACTTTTTTAAAAACCTATTTTTTATATATGTTTTCGTCTCCTTTGTGGATTAATTGCTTAAGTAGAATACACTTTGAATAACTCTTAAATTCTAAAATCCAAATGATGTCAGTATGAAATAGGATTTAGCACTACATCTCAGCTAGAAATTTAGTTTTACTTATAACCTTAATTTTTAATCACATTTTATAAAATGACATTTTTTAGAGTAGGTTTATATTTTTTAATGTAGAATTTTTAGATATACATTAATAAATTTTCTCATTTCATTAGTGTATACTTTTAAAATTTATTTTAGGTGATATTACCATTTTTAGTAAATGTAATCAATGATGTTAAGTTGATGAAATGCATATGTGTCATTTTTTCAGTGATCTCCACTAGGGTTATGTCTGGGTGAAAGAAGTTTACCTAGCGTGGGACTGTTTCTATATTAAATGAGGCCAAGACTTGAGAAATATGAACTCCATAAGCAAACTTTTTTATTAGATATTTGTGCTACAGTATCACTGTATGCTTTCACCAGGTTACTAAAATCCAATATAATTTTTCAGGGTTCAGTTAATATCCTAGATCTTTTGGTTTTACTGTTATTTTTCCACTGTAGTTTTCTATTTGTCATTTTCTATCTTATTTTGTGAACCTTTTATAAGGAATTTTTAGAAAGTGAGATTATGATTTGCATTGATATTTTTTTTTTAAGATTTTTTTTTTATTTATTTATTTGAGACAGAGAGAATGAGAGAGACAGAGAGCACACGAGAGGGGGGAGGGTAAGAGGGAGAAGCAGGCTCCCTGCCGAGCAGGGAGCCCGATGCGGGACTCGATCCCGGGACTCCAGGATCATGACCTGAGCCGAAGGCAGTCGCTTAACCAACTGAGCCACCCAGGCGCCCTGCATTGATATTTTTAAAAGATTTTTTTTATTATTATGTTATGTTAATCACCATACATTACATCATTGGTTTTTGATGTAGTGTTCCATGATTCATTGCGTATAACACCCAGTGCTCCATGCAGAACGTGCCCTCTTTAATATCCATCACCAGGCTAACCCATCCTCCCACGCTCCTCCCCTCTAGAACCCTCAGTTTGTTTTTCAGAGTCCATCGTCTCTCATGGTGTTTTTTTAAGTGAGATTACATTCTGCATTTTATTTTGTTTACTTGGTACTAGTTCTTTTCCTGACTCTTTTCAGTAGAGGACGTTTCTCAGTAGTGATTCTTACTTCTTGTATTGATGAGTTTGATGTTATAAAGAATTTTTGTAAACCTAGCTTAGAGGAAACTTCGTTTGGCTTTTCATGAAAAACTATACACCTAGTGATAAACTATATAGACTAAGAAAATAAGCTTATTCTCTTAGATGAGTCTGTTTTAGGATATTAAATCAAAAGATACATTTTGGTTTATTTTAGCTCTCATGTTCCTAATTTACTTTCTACATCTGGTTGATTTTGGTAGAAGTCTTTAAGACTGCCAGTAGATGGAAAGCTCTAGATAGTATTTTGTATGAAGGTGAATTATGATTAAAAGTCTGTTGAAAGCTATAAGCGTGAGAGATGGCTTTTTAATAAAATTATGGCTAAAATCAAATTTGTTAGGCAAATAGGCTCTATTATTGATCAGTAATTATGGACAGATTATATGGTGAAAAAAAATCATTCTTATTTTGTTAGAAGAGTTACTCACTTTCCATGGGTTTGGAGGCTTTTATACTCATTTACTCCAGTTTTATGTTTCACAATTGTAGTTTCTGTTGCAAGTGGTAAATCTTCTTTATAAGAGTGTATCAACATTTTGCTGGTAAGAAAAGAAGATGTGGATGTTAGTTCATGCACTAATTTGAACTTTTGTTAGATGGGTAAGAGTATTTTAAAAAAAAATTTACATTCCTAGTTTTCCAAAAATGAGTTAAGAGATCTGTTTAGGAGTTTGTATTTTTGGACCTCTAATGTTTCTTAGAATGAATACCATTCATATTAAGAAAATTCAGGCTGCAGTTATTTTATTTCATAAATCCAGTCTCCTCTGTAAAGTCTCCACTTCAAGTGTTATTTAGTGTATGAGTTAGTTTAGGGTTAAAGTTTTAGTGTATGTTACTCCTCTTTCACACCCTGCTCACCCCATAACTGAGTTATTACAATGTGTCAGACATTGTGCAAGGCATTTTACATATATCAATGCTAATTTTATCAATGGACTTGCCAGGTAAGTATTATCACCCCGTATGTTACAGATTCATTCTTTCTTTCATTCACCAAATATTTGAGTGCCTAATGGAGGTGAAGTACTCTTCTAGCTCCTGGCACTCAGCTATAAAAGAGTAAAGCAAAGTCCTTGTTCTCATTGAGAAGATTAAGGAAGGATAAAACAGGAAGTAGCAGATAGAGTGACTGTGTGCACTGGGGTGGTGTGGGGGGTTTCTATGTATTTATGTAGGATAATCATGGAAGGTCTTTCTGAGAAGATAACATTTGGGCAGAGAACACATGGAGGTAAGGAAGCAATCCTGTGGTTTTCTGGGAGAAGAGCAGTCCAGGCATATGTGCAAAAAGTATAAAGGCCTGAAGTGGCAGCTTGCTTAGTGAGTTGAAGGAATTGCAGGGGAGACTGGTGTGGCTGCAGTAGAAGGGTTGGTTGGGGAGGAGCAGGGAGAGTAGTGGGAGATGAGATCAACAGAGCCTGTAGTAAGGACTTTGGAATTTACTTTGAGATGGGATGACATTAAACAGTTTGAGCAGAGGAATAACTGTGGCTCAAAGAGCTATACTTTGCTTCTGGAATTTGAAGACAATACCCAAACTTTTCCCAGTAGTTCTTGCATTGGAAAGTTTCATCATCAGACATTTGGGTGAAGTGAAGAATTCTATGTTTCTCACAATATTCCTGTGATAAACGTCCCTAGTTTAGAAGTTAGAGTTGCAACCAGTTATTGAGGAAGGGAAAACCTGGTGTTTCTGGAGGCAACACTTGTTTAGCATTTCTTAGAATTCAATCATGATAGTATGACTCAAAGATATACATGATAATTGATTCCCTGAAGGGAACAGTCTTTGTAGTAAATTATAATCTTGAATGTTGTAATAATGCCTTCCTTTCCTCATTCCATTTTCCATAAAAATTGAGATCTCAAAATGTTAGAGGATAAAAATATGTCTGAATCTTAAGTTCCTAATAGTGATCAAACCATCACATGTTGACTTAATATGGGAAATATTCCAGTATACTCTTCAATTAAATGCATCTGATGACAGTGAAATTGATGAGGTCTCAGACAATATGACCAATGGGGTTTCACTTTGTGCCCCAGCATTGTGAAATCTTGGTAAGTTGAAAATCAATGAGGAAAATGGAAGGAGAGATTTATAGCTACAAAGGTAGATTGTCCAGGATTCTTGTAAAAGAAAACCAGACATTTAAAAGATGCTTTTTTGTGCTAGCTAATTAAAAACATCTCTTTCCTATAGATTCTTAATGATTTTGGAAATATTTGAGTTGTTCTTTTGATTCTTTATCTGAGAAGTTACGAACTTTTGTTCTGTATGTAAAAGACCTAAAAGGAATGAATTCTCTATCTTCTTCCTTCTCTCTTTTCTTCTTATCCTTTCTTCACTCTCTTCAGTTCTAAATCTTGCATGGAATGAGCACATTTAGCAAAATTTGTAGCAGAAATTTGGTTTTACGTAATGAAGGGAGGGGGAGTCAGAGGGGGAGATGAACCATGAGAGACTATGGACTCTGAGAAACAAACTGAGGGTTTTAGAGGGGAGGGGGGTGGGGGGATGGGTTGGCCCAGTGATGGGTATTAAGGAGGGCACGTGCTGCATGGAGCACTGGGTGTTATACACAAACAATGAATCATGGAACCCTACATCAGAAACTAATGATGTACTGTATGGTGACTAACATAACATAATAAAATAAAATAAAATTTAAAAAAAAATAAAAGGTGATACCTGAAATTCATTGATCACAGTCCTCATGATCCTCACAATGGTGGCATCCCATGTAGGTGATAAGGTTGTGTTTTTGAAGCTGCTTAGTACTCTACAAAACTGATCTCAGTCTTCCTCTCCTCTGTCCCTTGATCTCCCATTGAGAAGCAAGAGTTTATATCACATGCTTTTATTTTATTTTATTTTAATTTTTTTATATTGTATTCTAATGCATATATTTAGTTAATAAAGAAACAACTTCTGATAAGCAATATTGTGAGAATTCACTGGGTGAGAAATTACTGACCTTCATAAACATATGTTATCTGATTAAATGTTTACATGAAATCTTGAGGTGGTACTTCATCCTATTTATTCTCTCATTATCATTTTATAAGAACATAAATAAATAAGTGACATAGTCATTTGTACCAAAATATGTTGTATTGAAACATATGGATTACATGGCTCCTTAATAGTTTTTTGTTGAGTAATACAAGGGAGATTCAGATGTTAACTGAATGGCATTGCAGTCAGATCAAAAATGACCTTTCATAAGATTTAACAAAGATAGCCTCAAGGATTTATGAAATATGAGAAAGTATGGAAGGGTGACCAGTACTTTGACATTGTGTATAATGTATTAAAGGCAACAGAGCATTTCTGTAAATGTCTCCTAGTGCATATATACAGGAAATTCACTAAGGACATAATTCTCAACCTTTTGAGACGCAGTACTGGCCTGCCTTCTTTCCCTTTAAAAGGTTTATTGAGATATAATTCACATACCATAAAAATCACCCTTTAAAGATGTACAGTTCACTGTTTTTCTAGTATAGAGTTGTGCAACTATCACCACTGACTAATTTTAGAATATTTTTATAACCTGAGAAAGAAACCCCACTCGTATTAGTAAACACTCCCCATACTTTTCTATCCCCAGCCTCTGGCAACCACTAATCTATTTTCTCTATCTGTGGATTTGACTATTCTGGACATTTCATATAAATGTAATTATTTAATTTGTGTCTCGCTTCTTTTACTTAGCACAGTGTCCAAGCTTCATCCATGTGAAGTATGTATCAGAACTTGATTTCTTTTTGGGCGCCAGGGTGGCTCTGTCGGTTAAGCATCTGCCTTCGGCTCAGGTCATGGTCCTGGGGTCCTTGGATCAAGTCCCACGTCTGTCTCCCTGCTCAGCGGGGAGCCTGCTTCTCCCTCTCCCTCTGCTGCTCCCCCTGCTTGTGCTCTCTCTCTGACAAATAAATAAATAAAATCTTAAAAAAAAAAAAGAACTCGGTTTCTTTTTATGGTTAAGTAGTATTCCAATGTAGGCATATACCATATTTTATTTATCCGTTCATCAGGTGACATACATTTGGGATGTTATCACCTTTTGGCTGTTGTGAATAGTGCTGTTGTGAACATTTGTGTGCAGATAGTTGTTTGAATACCTGTTTTAAAATTTTTTTGTTATATACCTAAGGGGAATTGTTGGGTCATATGGTAGTTTTATCTTTAACATTTTTAAAAAATTTATTATGTTAATCACCATACATTACATCATTAGTTTTTGATGTAGTGTTCCATAATTCATTGTTTGCGTATAACACCCAGTGTTCCATTCCACGTGCCCACTTTAATACCCATCACCAGGCAAAAACATCTCCCCAACCCCTCCCCTCTAGAACCCTCAGTTTATTTCTCACAGTCCATAGTCTCTCATGGTTCGTCTCCCCCTCCAATTTCCCACTCTTCATTTTTCCCTTCCTACTATCTTTTTTTTTAAACATATCATATTTGTTTCAGAGGTACAGGTCTGTGATTCAACAGTCTTACACAATTTACAGTGCTCACCATAGCAGATACCCTCCCCACTGTCTATCACCCAGACACCCCATCCCTCCCACCCCCCACCACTCCAGCAACCCTCAGTTTGTTTCCTGAGATTAAGAATTCCTCATATCAATGAGATCATATGATACATGTCTTTCTCTGATTGACGTATTTCGCTCCACATAATACCCTCCAGTTCCATCCATGTTGTTGCAAATTTCATTCCTTTTGTTGGCTGCATAATATTCCATTGTATATATATACCACATCTTCTCTATGCATTCATCTGTCGATGGACATCTTGGCTCTTTCCACAGTTTGGCTATTGTGGACATTGCTGCTATAAACATCGGGGTGCACGTACCCATTCGGATCCCTGCATTTGTATCTTTGGGGTAAATACCCAGTAGTGCAATTGCTGGGTCATAGGGCAGCTCCATTCTCAACTTGTCCTTGCTGGGGGCCGGGATAGGTAATCTGCTCAGGTTTGCTCTGGGGAGCTTTTGTTCCCTGCAAACTTTCCATATAGCTTTGGAGGAAGGGAAAGAAAAACGGCGGCCTCCCAGTCTCCGCCCCGGAGGAGCCAAGAACTCGGGGTCTCACTCCTCAGTGAGCCCCCAGAGAAAAGCAGTCAGTCACTCCCATCTCCCCAGTCTCTGGCCACACTCCGTGCTCACCCGGCCTGTGACTGAATGTTTCTGTCTCTGGCAACTGACCCCGTTTGGAGTCTCCACACCCAGCAGATTCCTGCGGTGAGCTCCTGCGCCGCCCCTCCCGGGGGAGGAAGGGGAGTCTCCCCAGATCTGCCACTTGTTGGGTCCCTGCTGGAAGAGCAGTGGCCCGACTGTGCTGGGGATCACAGTTTATGGCAACCCTGAGCTGAGAGCCCACTCCTTGGCTCCATCTTTGCAGCTGGCTTCCCTGCTCTGATACCTGGGAGCTCTGCCGCACTCAGGCACCCCCTGTCTTTCTGTGATCCTGAGGGTCCTGAGACCACACTGTCCCAATGAGGGTTCCACCCCCCGCTTAGCCACAGGAGCGACGTCCCTCAGCAGAGCCGACTTCTAAAAGTTCTGATCTTGTGCTCCGCTGCTTTATCACTTGCTGGTAGCGGCTGGCAGAGGCTCCCTCCCCCTGCATTGTATCTTCCCAAATATCGCCTCGGGTTCAGTTTTCTGCACGTCCTACCTTCCAGAAAGTGGTCGCTCTTCTGTTCAGAGAGTTGCTGCTATTCTTTTCTTCAATCTCCTGTTGAGTTCGTAGGTGTTCAGAATGGTTTGATCCCTATCCAGCTGAATTCCTGGGAGCAGACGAAATTTAGGTTTCCTACTCTTCTGCCATCTTGCCTATCTTTAACATGTTGAGGAACTAGCAAAATGTTTTCTAAAGTGGCTTCACCATTTTACAAACCTGTCAGTAATGTACAAGCATTCCAATATCTCCATATCTTTGTTAATACTTGTTACTGTCTGTGTTTGTCATTGCATTGGGGGAGAAATGATATCTCACTATGGTTTTGATTTTTATTTGTTTAATGACTAATGATGTTGAATTTCTTTTCATGTTTTGTATCTTCTCTGGAAAAAATGTTCATTTAAGTCTTTTCCCTGTTTAAGTAAGTTATCTTTTCATTTAGTTATGAGTTTTTTATATATTCTGGATACTGGTCTCATATCATTTGTAAATATTTTTGCCCATTCTGTGGGTTGTAGTTTAATTTTTTTGATGTCCTTTGAGGAACAAAGCTTTTAATTTTGATGAAGTCTATTTTTAATTTTTTGAGGCATGTCCACACTGTTTTCCAAAGTGGCTGTACCAACTTGCATTCCCACCAACAGTGTAAGAGGGTTCCCCTTTCTCCACAGCTTCTCCAACAGTTGTTTCTTGCCTTGTCAGTTTTTGCCATTCTAACTGGTGTAAGGTGGTATCTCAATGTGGTTTTGATTTGAATTTCCCTGATGGCTAATGATGATGAACATTTTTTTCATGTGTCTGTTAGCCATTTGTATGTCTTCTTCAGAGAAGTGTCTTTTCATATCTTCTGCCTATTTTTTGACTTACTTGTTTTTTGGGTGTTGAGTTTGAGAAATTAACAATAGAGCCACCCTATGACCCAGCAATTGCAGTCCTGGGTATTTATCCCAAAGACACAGATGTAGTGAAAAGAAGGGCCATATGCACCCCAATGTTCATAGCCACAGTGTCTGCAATAGCCAAACTGTGGAAAGAGCTGAGATGCCCTTCAACAGATGAATGGATAAAGAAGATGTTGTCCATATATACAGTGGAATATTACTCAGCCATCAGAAAAGATGAATACCTAACTTTTACAACAACGTGGATAGGACTGGAGGAGATTATGCTAAGTGAAATAAGTCAAGCAGAGAAAGTTATCATATGGTTTCACTTATTTGTGGAACATAAGGAATAGCATGGAGGACATTAGGAGAAGGAAGGGAAAAATGGGGGGAATTGGAGGGAGAGATGAACCATGAGAGACCATGGACTCTGAGAAATAAACAGGGTTTTAGAGGGGAGGGGGTAGGAGGGATTGGTTAGCCTGGTGATGGGTATTAAGGAGGGCACGTACTGCATGGAGCACTGGGTGTTATACAAAAACAATGGATTGTGAATCACCACATCAAAAACCAATGATGTATGGTGACTAACATAACATAATAAAATTAAAAAAAACAATAAAAAAAACTAATGATGTATTGTATGGTGACTAACATAATAAGAAAAATTTTTGATGAAGTCAAATTTACTTTTTCTGTTGTTGCTTGTGCATGAAACCAGTGTTTAACCGAAGGTCATGAAGATCTATAGTTGTGTTTTCTTCTATGAATCTTTGCATTTTTAAAATATAAATATTTATGTCTTTGGCAACTCAGACCCCCCCACAGATTTCCAAAAATTTCTCTAGAATGCAGTAATATCCCCAATTCAATGCTACTCTCTAAGGGATAATATACAGAAGTAGAATTTCAGTGTCATACAATATGCATATAATAAGTACTGCATTGTTTTTGAAAATGGGGACCATTTATTATCACCCTCACTATCAATATCTGATTGCTCTACAGTCTCTTGCCAACACCTGCTATTTTAGAATTTAAAATAAAAATTCTAACGAATGTGATAGATGTGAAATGTTATCCTGTTGTCTGTGTGTATGTGTGTGTGTTTGTTTTAGTTGGTTTTTGGTGTATAACTTATGTGCAGTAAATGTCACCCTTTTTGGAGTACATTTCTGTGAATTTTGATAAATGTATAATCTTACAACTATCACCACCGTTAGGATACAGAACATTTTTGTCACCCCCAATGTAACATCAGGCTCTTTGTAGTCAACCGTCCTTCTTAATCCCCTTCCCCCAGCCCTGGCAACCACTGATTTATTTTCTGTCCCTCTAGTTTTGTGTTTTCTAGAATGTTAAATAAATGGAATCATACATCATACAGCTTGTTGTGTCTGGCTTTTTCTTTTCACTTAGCATAATGCATTAAAATTCATTCATGTTGTATGTATCTGTGGCTTGTTTTTTTCTGAGTAGTATTTCCTCATACAGATTTAAGCCACATTTTATTTATCCATGTAGCAGTTGATAGACATTTGAGTTGCTTTATTTTTGAAGATTATGAATAAAGTTGTTATAAACATTGTGTATAGATTTTAGTATGGACTTTTTTTCCTATTGGGTAAATACCTAGAGGTGCAATTGGTGGGTCATATAGTAAGTGCATTAAAAAATAGGCTTTATTTTTTTAGAGTAATTTTAGGCTCCTAACAAAACTGCGCAGAAAGTATAGAGAATTCCCATATATCCCCTACCTCCACACATGCACAGCGTCCCCCACTATCAAGATCCACACTAGAGTGGGTACATTTTTTAAAATCAGCGAACCTATGTTGGCATATCATTGTCACCCCAAATCCAAAGTTTACATCAGGGTTCACTCTTGGTGGTGTACATTCTGTTGGTTTGGATACGTATATAATGACATGTATCCACCATTATAGTATCATACAGAATAGTTTCACTGCCCTAAAAATTCTCTCCATCTATTTATCCTTCCCTTCCTGCAACCATTGGCAACCACTGATCTTTTTACTGCCTCCATGGTTTTACCTTTTATAGGATGTCATATAGTTGGAATCATATAGTATGTGACCTTTTCAGATTGGCTTTTCTCATTTAGTAATATGCAGTGTAAGTCCCTCGATGCGTTTTTTTTTTTTTTTTTTGTGGCTTGCTGGCTTATTTTTTTTTTATCACTAAATAATATACCAGTGTCTGGATGTACCACAGTTTATTTATCCATTTACCTGAAGGATATCTTGGTTGCTTTCACATTTTGGCAGTTATGAATAAAGCTGCTATAAATATCCAGGTGCAGGTTTTTGTGTGGACATAAATGTTCAGTTCATTTGAGTAAATACCAAAGAGTCAGACTTTTGAATCATATGGTAAGAGTATATTTAGTTTTGTAAGAAACTGCCAAACCACCTTACAAAATGGCTGTACCATTTTGCATTCCCACCGGCAATGAATGAGAGTTCCTGTTGCTCCACATCCTTATCAGCATTTGGTGTTGTCAGTGTTTTGGATTTTGGCCATTATGCTAGATATGTAGTGGTATCTTATTATTTAATTTGTAATTCTTTTTTTTTAAATTATGTTAATCACCATACGGTACTTCATTAGTTTTTGATGTAGTGTTCCATGATTCATTGTTTGCATATAACACCCAATGCTCATTGCAATATGTGCCCTCCTTAATACCCATCACTGCGCTAACTCATCCTCCCACCCCTCTCCCCTCTGAAACCCTCGTATGTTTCCTGGAGTCCATAGTCTCTCATGGTTCGTCTCTCCCTCCAATTTCTGCCCCTTCATTTTTCCCTTCCTTCTCCTAATGTCCTCCATGTTATTCCTTATGTTCCACATATAAGTGAAACCATGCTTGACTTATTTCATTTAGCATAATCCCCTTCCGTTCCATCCATGTCGATGCAAATGATGAGTATTCATCCTTTCTGATGGCTGAGTAATATTCCGTTGTATATAGGAACCACATCTTCTTTATCCATTCCTCTTTTGATGGGCATCTCGGCTCTTTCCACAGTTTAGCTATTGTAGACATGGCTGCTATGGACATTGGGGTGCATGTACCCCTTGTTTTCACTACATCTGTATCTTTGGGGTAAATACCTAGTAGTGCAATTGCTGGGTCATAGGGTAGCTCTATTTTTAACATCTTGAGGAACCTCCATCCTGTTTTCCAAAGTGGTTGTATCAACTTGCATTCCCACCAACAGTTTAAGAGTGTTCCCCTTTCTCCACAACCTCTCCAACATTTGTTGTTTCCTGCCTTGTTATAATTTTTGCCATTCTAACTGGTGTAAGGTGGTATCTCAATGTGGCTTTGATTTGAATTTCCCTGATGGCTAATGATGATGAACATTTTTTCATGTGTCTCTTAGCCATTTGTATGACTTCTTTGGAGAAGTGTCTGTTTTTGTCTTCTGCCCATTTTTTGACTGGGTTATTTGTTTTTTGAGTGTTGAGTTTGAGAAGTTCTTTATAAATACTGGCCTGTTATCTATAGTGTCATTTGCAAATATCTTCTCCCAGTCCGTGGGTTGCCTCTTTGTTTTGTTGAGTGTTTCCTTTGCTGTGTAGAAGCTTTTTATCTTGATGATGTCCAAAAAGTTCATTTTCGCTTTTGTTTCCCTTGCCTTTGAAGATGTGTCTTAAAAGAAGTTGCTGTGGCTGATGTTGAAGAGGTTACTGCCTATGTTCTCCTCTAGGATTTTGATAATTTGTAATTCTTGAATTACATTTGATGTTGAACGTCTTTTCATATGCTTTTTTGCCATCTGTATATCTTCTTTAATGGGGTGTCTGTTCAGGTCTTTTGCTTACTTTTTGATTGAGCTATTTTTAAGTTTTAAGAGTTCTTTGTGTATTTTAGGTAACAGTCTTATATGAGGTATGTCTTTTATAAATATTTTCTCCTGGTCTGTGGTTTGTCTTCGAATTCTCTTGACAGTGTTTTTTTGCAGAGCAGTGGTTTTAATTTTAATGAAGTCTAGCTTATTGATTGTTTTTTTCTGTGTCTAGATTCATTTTTTTATGTCGATGTCCAGTTGTCCCAGCAGCATTTGTTGCAAAGACTGCCTTTTCTCCATTGTATCATCTTTGCTCCTTTGTTAAAGATTAGTTGACTGTATTTATGTGTCTACTTCTGTGCTCTCTATTCTGTTCTGTTGATCTGTTTGTTCTTTCTCTAATAGTGCACTGTCTTGATTACTATAGCTTTATAATAGTAAGTTTTGAAGTCAGGTAGTGTGATCTTCCATTTTTGTTACTCTCCTTCAATATTATGTTGTGCTATTCTAGGTCTTTTACCTTTCCGTATAAACTTTATACTGAGTCTGTCAATATCCAAAAAACAGCTTGCTGAGATTTTTATTGGCAATAGGTTGTCTTTTCATGCTGTTGATTGTGTCTTTTGATGCACAGAAGTTTTAAATTTTGATGTAGTCCAATTTATCTATTTTTACTTTACCATCTTTTGGTGTCATGTCCAAGAAATCATTTTCAAGTTTACATTATGAAGATTTTCAGTGTTATCTTCTAAGAGTTTTGTGACTCTTAGAAAAGCAAAATTTTAAAATTTTTATGAAGATTACATTATTAATTCTTTTATAGAGTATGCCTAAGAAATTCTTGTCTAATCCAAGGTCACAAAAATGTTCTTCCCTTGTTTCTGTACCAGTTTTACACTTTTACATTTTTTTAAAAAGATTTTATTTATTTATTTGACGAGAGAGAGACACAGCGAGAGAGGGAGCACAAGCAGGGGGTGGGGAGAGGAAGAAGCAGGTTTCTCGCTGAGCAGGGCTTGATCCCGATGCGGGGCTTGATCCCAGGATCCCGGGATCATGGCCTGAGCTGAAGGCAGATGCTTAACGACTGAGCCACCCAGGCGCCCCTACAATTTTACATTTAATTTTTTGACAATTGTGTTTATAATATAAGGTATGGCTTGAGGTTTTTGTTTGTTTGTTTTGGTATATGTATATCCAATTGTTTCAGCACCATTTGTTGAAAAGACTGTTATTTCTGTTTGCATCTTTGTTGAAATCAGTTGTTCATTTATGTGTGGATTTTTTCCTGGTTTCTAATGTATTTTATTGGTAATATTTTTTATTCCTTTTCAAAATTAATTTGACTATTCTAGTAATCTGTTGCTTAAATTTTAGAAAGAACTCAATACCTACCAAAATTTTTGCTGGGATTTTGATTGGCATTACATTGAATCTGTAGACCAATTAGGGATAATTGACATCTTAACATTACAGAGTTTTACAATTTATAAACATGGTAAACCTCTTTCTTTATTTTGGTCTTTTTGATTTCCCCTATTTTGTCCTCTTCAGGGGATGTTAGTTTTCTGGTTTTCATCACTAATATGGGGTTTTTGGTTTTCAAGTCTAACATAGAGCTTGCAGGGAGGGAAATGGGATAGGGCAAGTTAAAAAGCTCTTTGTTCTCACCAAGATTCAGATTTCTTGAATAAATACTGTTTGGATTATTTCAGGTCTTTGGTTTATTTCCAGAGTTCTATAGAATTTGATTTTGACAGTTTTTGCCAGGATTCTTACTGCTTTTATTGAAGAAAGGCCTTTTGGAGATCCTTTTCTGCCATTCCTGCTGATACCATTTTCTATTCTGTTTCTTAAGCTATTATAAAACATCACATTTGATAAATCACTTTTTCTTTTTAATAAATGAAGATACTGAAACTCTCAAGGTGTAAATTAAGTTATTCAAATTTATTATCTCAGCTGTTGTACTAAACATAAACAAGGATATTTCTTCTTTTATTGGTTGTTATGATTTCAGGAAAGTTGATTTTTTTTCCTTATAGCTTAGTTGCAAGATTTAAAGGTTAATACATAGAGGCCTCATAAAATGAGTTTGGAAGTTTTCCTTCCATTTCTAGGTATTAATTCTTCTTGAAATGTTTGGTAGAATTCCCCTGGGAAGCCATCTGGCCCTGGGCTTTTGTTTGTTGGGAGATTTTTGATTACAGCTTCAATTTCCTTAGTGGTTATAGGTCTGTTCAGGTTTTCTCTTTCTTCCTGGTTCAGTTTTGGCAGTTGATACATCTCTAGGAATGCATCCATTTCTTCCAGATTATCTAATTTGCGGGCATATATAGTTGCTCATAATATGTTCTTATAATTGTTCGGGTATTTCTTTGGTGTTGGTTATGATCTCTCCTCTTTCATTCATGATTTTATTTATTTGGGTCCTTTCTCTTTTCTTTT
>NC_138369.1:16480004-16491507 GCF_054177405.1 Leptonychotes weddellii
TGTCAATTCTTTCAAAGAACCAGCTCCTAGAATATTATGCAGCCATCAAAAGGAATGAAATCTTGCCATTTGCAACAACATGGATGGAACTGGAGGGTATTATGCTGAGTGAAATAAGTCAATGAGAGAAAGACATGTATCATATGACCTCACTGATATGAGGAATTCTTAATCTCAGGAACCAAACTGAGGGTTGCTGGAGTGGTGGGGGGTGGCAGGGTTGGGTGGCTGAGTGATAGACATTGGGGAGGGTATGTGCTATGGTGAGCACTGTGAATTGTGTAAGACTGTTGAAACACAGACCTGTACCTCTGAAAGAAATAATACATTATATGTTAAAAAAAAAAAGAAGATAGCAAGAGGGGAAGAATGAAAGGGGGGAAATTGGAGGGGGAGACGAACCATGAGAGACTATGGACTCTGAGAAAGAAACTGAGGGTTCTAGAGGGGAGGGGGTAGGGGAATGGGTTAGCCCGGTGATGGGTATTAAAGAGGGCACGTTCTGCATGGAGCACTGGGTGTTATATGCCAACAATGAATCATGGAACACTGCATCAAAAACTAATGATGTAATGTATGGTGATTAACATAACATAATAAAAAAAAAAAGGTTAATACATAGAACAACCTCTCAATTCCAGTACATGGAATTAAGAACAGTAAGATCTCAAGTATTACTAGCTATTATCAATCATCTCCTTTTCTTCATCATCCTCCTTTCAATACAGCTCACTGGAACTTTTTCCTCTTAAACTCAAGCAGAGAAAGTATAATAAAACTCTAAAAATAATAGATTGGAATTGAGAAAATTTGGTAATGAAATTTCCTTTCTCTGAAAATTGTTTTTATTGTGTAATTGAAACTTTGATTATTATTCCTGTGTATGAATGCTGAGAGGGAATAACTGAATCACAGAAGTCAATTTTAGCATTTGGAAAGCCAAGAAATGAGAGTAGTGTAGTTTTGTGCATGGGACACTGAATAAGACCAGGAAACAGGAAGTCTGGGCTCTAGTCTCTATCTTCAACCAAAAAAGCTGTATGATTTTGGCATTTTTCTGCCCCTAACAATTTCATCTGGAATTTTCATAGAGTTGAAGTATATATTCTCTGAGGTCTTTTTTAATTTTTTGGGCTTTATTCAGTTGAAAGTTGTACCTTTTGAAGAAAATTGGAAATGTATTTATTGTAAGACTGTTCCTTTTAGAGTAAACTACTATTAATAAAGGCACAAGTAGTGAGCCTTTACTAGAAAGTTTTGCATTTATTTTCCCCCTAAAATACTCACATTATGTGTTTTATAGGAAATAACAATATGAATTTAATATCATTTGTCTGCTTTGTTTTAGGTTGGTACAGAGGAGTTTCAACAAAGAAGCCAAATGTAAAGGTAATGAAAAGTTTATTGTTACCGTTTCTAATGTAGGAAGTTACCTGTATGTTTATTTGATATAAAAATAATTATTACTTGTCCATCTTTTAATCTTTTACAATAGCCACACTCATTCTTTCTTTACAGAGCTGTATCAGACCCTGCTCTGTGTCAGCAATATTAAAATGCTTTTTTTAAAAGGCAGAAAATGCATGTATGATCATAGCTACAAAGCTTCTTTTGATAAAGCCTATTTAGGACATTTAATATTTTTTCCTTCAAGTATTTGACAAAAAGTAAATTAACCTCACAACCAACACCGAAGAAATACAAACAATTGTAAGAGAATATTGTGAACAATTACATGCCAACAAATTGGGCAGTTTGGAAGAAATGGCTGAATTCCTAGAAACATATAAAGTACCAAAACTGAAACAGGACAAAATATAAAACCTGAACAGACCCATAACAAGCAAAGAAATTGAAGCAGTAATCAAAAATCTCCCAACAAATAAGCATCCAGGGCTGGGTGGCTTCCCAGGGGAATTCTACCAAACATTTAAAGAAGAATTAATACCTGTTCTGAAGGTTTTCCAAAAAATAGAAATGGCAGGAAAAATTCTAAACTCATTCTATGAGGCTAGCATTACTTTGATCCCATAACCAGACAAAGAACCCATTAAAAATGAGGATTACAGACCAATATCCCTGATGAACATGGATAGAGAAATTCTTACCAAGGGGATGCCTGGGTGACTTAGTCCATTAAGCATCTGCCTTCGGCTCAGGTCATGATCCCAGGGTCCTGGGATTGAATCCCACATCGGGCCCCTTGCTCAGTCGGGAGCCTGCTTCTCCCCCTGCCTACTCTGCCTGCTGCTCTCCCTGCTTGTGCACTCACACTCTCCCTCTCTCTGACAAATAAATAAATAAAATCTTAAAAAAAATTCTTACCAAGATACTAGCTAATAGGATCCAATAGTACATTAAAAGGATTATTCACCTCTACCAAGTGGTATTCATTTCTGGGTGGCAGGAGTGGTTCAATATCCGCATACCAATCAACATCATACATCACAATCCCTCAATAGATGCAGAAAAGCATTAGACAAAATACAGCATCATTTCTTGATAAAAATCTTCCACAATGTAAGGATAGAGGGAATACACCTCAACATCATAAAGGCCATATATGAAAGACCCACAGCTAATATCATCCTCAGTGGGGAAAAACTGAGAGCTTTTCCCCTTAAGGTCAGGTACACGACAGGGATGTTCACTCTCACCACCGTTGTTCAGTATAGTACTGGAAGTCGTAGCCTCAGCAATCAGACAACAAAAAGAACTAAAAAGCATCCAGATTGGTAAAGAAGTTGAACTTTCACTCTTTGCAGATGACATGATACTCTGTGTAGAAAACCCAAAGACTCCACCCCAAAATTGGTAGAACTCTTAAAGGAATTGCAAAGTGGCAGGATATAAAATCAATGGACAGAAGTCTGTTGCATTTCTATACACCGATAATGGAGCAGCAGAAAGAGAAATCAAGGAATCGATCCTGTTTACAGTTGTACCAAAAACCATGATACCTATGAATAAACCTAACTAAAGAGGTAAAAGATCTGTACTCTGAAAACTTTAGAACACTTATGAAAGAAATTGAGGAAGACATAAAAAAATGGAAAAACCTTCCATGCTCATGGATTGGAAGAAGAAATATTGTTAAAATAGCTATACTACCCAAAGCAGTCTACACATCCATTGCAATCCCTATCAAAATAGCACCAGCATTTTTCACAGAGCTGGAAGAAACAATTCTAAAATTTGTATGGAATCAGAAAATACCCTGAAAAGCCAAAGTAATGTTGAAAAAGAAAACCAAAGCTAGAGGCATCACAATTCTGGACTTCAAGCTGTATTACAAAGCAGTAGTCATCAAAACAGTATGGTACTGGCACAGAAACAGACACATAGATCAATGGAACAGAATAGAAAACCCCAAAATGGACCCTCACCTCTGTGGTTAACTAATCTTCAACAAAGTAGGAAAGAACATCCAATGGAAAAAAGACAATCTCTTTAACAAACTGTTTTGGGAAAGTTGGACAGCCACATGCAGAAGAATGAAACTGGACCACTTTCTTACATCATACACAAAAATAAATTAAAAATGGATGAAAGATCTAAATGTGAGACAGGAAAGACTAAATGTGAGACAGGAACCCATCAAAATCCTAGAGGAAAACAGGCAGCAACCTCTTTGACCTCAGCCTCAGCAATTTCTTGCTAGAAACATCTCCAGAGGCAAGGGAAACAAATGCAAAAATGAACTATTGGGACTTCATCAGGATAAAAAGCTTCTGCACAGCAAAGGAAACAGTCAACAAAAGTGAAAGGCAACCCGTGGAATGGGAGAAGATATTTGCAAATGATATATCAGATAAAGCGCTAGTATCCAAAATGTATAAAGAACTTATCAAACTCAACACCCAAAAAACAAAAAATCCCATCAAGAAATGGGCGGAAGACATGAACAGACATTTCTCCAAAGAAGACATACAGATGGCCAACAGACATATGAAAATATGCTGTATATCACTTGGCATCAGGGAAATAAAAATCAAAACCACAAGACCTTGGCTAATTGAATTAAAAAAAAAAAAAAACCAACACAATCAGATACCACCTCACAGCAGTCAGAATGGCTAAAATTAACAAGTCAGGAAACAGAAGATGTTGGTGGCAATGCAGAGAATGGGAAACCCTCTTTACACTGTTGGTGTGAATGCAAAGTGGTGCAGCCATTCTGGAAGACAGTATGGAGGTTCCTTAAAAAGTTAAAAATAGAGCTACCCTATGACCCAGCAATTGTACTACTAGGTATTTACCCAAAGGATACAAAAATAGTGATTCAAAGGAACACATGCACCCCAATGTTTATAGCAACAATGTCCACAGTAGCCAAACTGTGGTAAGAGCCCAGGTGTCCATTGATAGATGAATGGATAAAGAATATGTGTGTATATATATATATATGAATATTATGCAGCTATCAAAAAGAATGAAATCTTGCCATTTGCAACAATGTGGATGGAACTAGAGGGTATTATGATAAAGTGAAATAATTCACTCAGAGAGAGACAATTATATGATTTCACTCATGTGGAATTTAAGAAAGAAAACAGATGAATATAAGGGAAGTAAAGGAAAAATAATATAAGATAAAAACAGAGGGAGGCAAACCATAAGAGACTCTTAACTATAGGGAACAAACAGTGTTGTTGGAGGGAGGTGGGTGGGGCATGGGTAATTTGGTGATGGGCATTAAGGAGGGAACTTGTTATAATGAGCACTGGGTGTTATATGCAAGTGATGAATCACTAAATTCTACCCCTGAAGCTTATGATATATACTATATGTTAACTAAATTGAATTTAAATAAAAAACTTATTAAGGGGGGCACGTGTGGTGATGGGCCCTGGGTGTTATATGCAACTAGTGATTGTTGAACACTACATCAAAAACTAATGTGTATTATATGTCGGTTAATTGAACACAATAAAATAAATAATTTAATAAAAGTAAATTGACTTATTCATAGTCCTAATCTTGTGGAGGTATGTGTTTATTAAGACAAATTTACTTCTAAAATACAAAATGGAAAAAACTTTTTTTTTATTATGAACAGTTAGCCACTGTATGTATAGTACATAGTTTTTGATGTAGTGTTCAGTGATTTGTTAGTTAAGTAAAATACAAAATGGAAAAAACTTTCAAATAATTTTCAATTAGATGTCCTTGTTGATGACAATATTGTTGTTAAAATATGAATTTAAATGACTTTTTATGAACTAGATTTTATATATTTATTGTTACCAATTAATATTAATTTGATCAAAAAGTGTATTTTAAATGGCAGATATAATACATTTAGGAACATTTTTCTCCAGTCATGCATTTACAAAAACTTCTTTCTACCTACTCTTTCATATAATTAATATTATCAGCTTTTCTTATATTTTTTATGTAGCTTAATATTTAATATATAATGATTTTTTCTTATATAGAAAAATATTGAAATTATCATGTACTATTTTTATTAAAAAAGAAAATTGTTTAGAGTTCTAACTAATTTTGCCAGTAGAATCATTCAGTTTGTTAGTTTATAAGGTAATGATTATAAGAAGGCAGTATCTTCAAATTTTAATTCCTTCCAGCCAGGGCTTCTCATCCTTGGCATTGTTCACCTCTTGGGCCAGATAATTCTTCATTGTGGGTAGTTGTCTTGTGCATTTTAAGATGTTTAGCAGCATATGTGAGCTCTATTCAGTAAATGTCAGTAACAAATTCCCCCTCAAGTTGTGGCAATGAAAAATGTCTGCAGACATTGCCAAAGCCCCCCCTCCCCTACCGCTCCCAGGGGTGGGGTGACGGTGATGGTGGTAAAATTTCCCCTGATTGAAAACCACTGCTCATAGGTAATTTTTTCTTGTGTTTCTAATTTTTAAAAAAGATTATTTATTTGAGAGAGAGAGAGAACAAGCTGGGTAGGGGGGGAGAGGGGCAGAGTGGGAGGGAGAAGCATTTTCCTCATTGAGCAAGGAGCCCAATGTGGGACTTGATCCCAGGACCCTGAGATCATGACCGCAGCTGAAGGCAGACACTCAACCAACTGAGCCACCCAGGTGCCTCAGAGTTCTGTTTTAGAGTGAGGAAAAGGTGCTCAGAATCTCATACCTATTTTCTAAATTCCTTTTCCTATAACAAAGGTGTTTAGAGACTATGGGAGAGGCCACTTTGTAATTAATCTTAGCAGTGATTTCATAAGCTAATCAAAATGAAAAAAACAAATTAATCTTAAATGTTTGAGCTCATTTTATCTGATCAGACTCCTTTAATTTCTTTACTTTCGACTAATGTGGTACTTCTGAGATTGTGCATTTTGGAAATACCAACTTCATTTTAGAATCTTAGATTATTGTATATTTATTAATAATATATCTGTATACCTTTTAATAGCTTGCATTTGTATTATTTTTTGTACTGATATTCTTAAACTTTAAAAATTTAATAGATGGAAATAACAATTTCATTTCCTGTGGCAATGATATTTTGTGGAACCATGGTGAAAATTCTTTAGTGTTTGTAAAATATAATCATTTAGTGATTCCACACAGTTAAAGTGATACAAAATGCATTTCTATGTATCTTTTATTTGTCTTAATATTATAGTCACAATAAATAAAAATTTCAATAGGTTTTTCATAGCTGTTAGTGGTTAAAGAAAATTAAAAGGCGACTTATTACTATGTCTTGAGTTGTGTATGACTTATACTAAAAATAAAACTCGAAATAGCCCAAATAAAATAATATCTGAAGTAGATAGCAAATATAGTGTTCAGAAATCTCCATAAGTGGTAAAACATTTTTTTCTATAAAACAGTTTTAAAAAGTCTCAAAGCTTAATTGTTTTGTTCTCTATGAATACTCTGTAATAAGATGTTACATTCTTAAGGGAAAAGTGGGATGATTATAAAATACCCTTTCAGTTATATATTTTTGTGACCACATGCTAAAGTTGTACGTTTAAGAGAGGGATATTATGTAGGAAAAATATACTACTCAGTTTTATTCTCAATGATCTTAAGAATGATAGATTTTTGTCTTTTGCATTTTTTGAAGACTTTATTTTTACAGAATACACTATAAGGTAGAACTTATTTTGGCTGTATAATTTTAGAAATCAGAAGTTTTTGAGACACAATATTATCTTCTGGTGAAACGTCGTGTTACATAATTGTTAAGCTCGCCATAATACTAGCTTTCTTAAGAATATACATAAAGAAAGAATAAGAGAGTAAGATAAGATTAAGAAAAGGACAGCAGATATTTGACAATAATTTTGTGTTTTTTATAAAACATATGCTCAAGAGGAAAAGAATGACATTCAAGAGAGTTTATATTTCCCATTTTGTAGTTTCAGGATCAGCTTTTATGTAGTTACTGTCAACTGGATACCTAGAATTCTGCCAGATAGCTACAGGGCCTTATAGAGTGTTTTACATTGCAAAAGTAGAGGTATAGAGGCATGGAACTGCAAGAGATGTTCAAAGAATGTTAGATAGTCCAAACTGGCTAGGGCATAGTACAGGAAAGAGATGGATGGTAAGGCAGGAAAGGGAGGGTGGATCCATATTTGAAGACTCTTATATGCCAAAGAATATAAGGAATGCTAAAGAATTTGGATTTTCTCTCTGGCAACGGGGAAACTGCCATTTAACAGAGGCATGGATCTATTCTTGCCACACAGCATAATAATAATTATTTTTTAAATAGATGTACTTATTTATTTGAGAGGGAGGAGAGAGAGAACAAGTGAGCGAGTAGGGAGGGAGGGGCAGAAGGGAGGAGAGAGAATCTCAAGCAGAACCCCTCAGTGAGTGTGAAGCCCGATGTAGGCCTCAATCTTACGATCCTGAGATCATGATCTGAGCAGAAATTAAGTCAGACTCTTGATGTGCGCTTAATCCACTGAGCCACCCAGGCGCCCATATGCAGCATAATTATAAAATAAAGTTTTGCCATCAGGGAAGTGCAAATCAAAACCACAATGAGATACCACCTTACACCTGTTAGAATCATGGAACACTACATCAAAAACTAATGATGAGTACTCTATGGTGACTAACATAACATAATAAAAAAAATTATAAAAAAAGATAAGTGAAAAAAAGGGAATAACAAATGTTGGGGAGGATGTGGAGAAAGGGGAACCCTCTTACACTGCTGGTGGGAATGCAAGCTGGTACAGCCACTCTGGAAAACAGTATGGAGGTTCCTCAGGATGTTAAAAATAGAGCTACTCTATGACCCAGTAATTGCACTATTGGGTATTTACCCCAAAGGTACAGATGTAGTGAAAAGAAGGGGCACATGCACCCCGATGTTCATAGCAGCATTGTCCACAATAGCCAAACTGTGGAAGGAGCCAAGATGTCCTTCAACAGATGTATGGATAAAGAAGATGTGGTTCATATATACAGTGGAATATTACTCAGCCATCAGAAAGGATGAATACCTACCATTTGCATCGACATGGAGGAAACTGGATGGTATTACGCTAAGTGAAATAAGTCAAGCAGAGAAAGACAATTATCATATGGTTTCACTCATATGTGGAATATAAGGAATAGTGCAGAGGACCATAGGGGAAGGGAGGGAAAACTGAATGGGAAGAAATCAGAGAGGGAGACAAACATTGAGAGAGTCTGGACTCCGGGAAATAATTCGCGGGTTGCAGAAGGGAGGGATTGGGGGGATGGGGTAACTGGGTGATGGGCATTAAGGAGGGCATGTGATCTGATGAGCCCTGGGTGTTATACACAACTAATGAATCATTGAACACTACATCAAAAACTAATGATGTACTAATAGAACTTAATAAAAAAAAGGAAAAAATATAAAAGAGTTTATTGGAGAAGCAGTAAGCACCTGTTAAAGATACATATTGAAGCTATGAATTGTTTATGGATGAATTCTAAAATTGCTCTGAAATACTGTAGTAGGTAAAAATGTGTATGTGGGGATTAATAAATCAAGATTGGCAAAATGTTAATAATCATTAAAGGTGAATGGTAGGTTCATGTAGGCTCAGTACGTTCTGTCTAATTCTGTATGTATTTGAAATGGGGATAACATTACTTATTTCATAGAATTGTTACAAGGAATCAATGATCTTACATGAAGCTCTTAACACAGTGCTTAACACATGATAACAGCACAATAAATATTTGCTTCTGTTGCTATAACAACTACTGCTATGATAGCATAGGGCTTGCAAATGAGACTTTAAAGACTTGACAACACCTTGAAGGACAGAAAAAGAGGAACTAGTACAGAGACTGAGAAATAGAGGTGATAGTTGGCTAAGGAGAAGAAAGGTGTTTTGTTGTTTTTTTTTTTTTTAAAGGGTAATTAATGATTTCAAGTACTGTGGAGTAGTCTAGTAGAATGGGTACTGAGTAGGGGCTATTATATTTGGCAATTAGAAGGCCATTGGTGACTTTTAAGGGAATCTGATTTAATAGCATGATAGTGGCAGAGAGCCAGAATCTAGTGAAAGATTATGGGTGAAAGGAAGAAAGTAGATACAGATTCTAAGGAATGTAAATTTGTTGGTTGGGGTGTAGAAAACTCTGATGAACATTTTGAATTTGATTTATATAAAATTCTAGAAAATGCTAATAATTTATAATGCCTTAAGTTTAGTGGTTCCCTGCCAATAGTGTTGAAGAGATGGATGGATTACAAAAAGATATGAGAAAACTTTTGGGGGTGGTGCAAATTACTTTACTTTAATTGTGCTCATGATTTCACTGTAAATATACTTTATGCCAAAAAGGCACCAAATTCTACACTGTTAGTATTTGCAGTTTATGGTGTATCAGCTATACCTCAATTAAGTTGTTAAAAAAACAAATGGCTTTTATATCAAACCCTGAAGATGTGATTTCATATTTATTCTGAAAGTTATCATTTCAGTTTCTCAATTTACTTTCTAGTTTTAGTGATTAATTTTGATACAGACTTGGTCAAATATCAAGTAATACTGAGACCTTTCTAACAATTATTTTTATTTTTATTATTATTTTTAAAAAATATTTTATTTTTATTTTTATTTATTTGACAGAGAGAAAGAGAGACAGCGAGAGAGGGAACACAAGCAGGGGGAGTGGGAGAGGGAGAAGCAGACTTCCTGCTGAGTAGGAAGCCTGATGGGGGGCTCGATCCCAGGACCCTGGGATCATAACCTGAGCCAAAGGCAGACACTTAATGACTGAGCCACCCAGGCGCCCCTAACAATTTTTTTGAAGTGAAGGAAAACTGTAGTTGTCATCAATAGTTCTCCTAACTGAAAACTTTTTTTAAAGGTGACTTTTATCATTGTTACTCAGCATTGGAATTTTGTGTTTGTGATTTGGAATTTATCTAACAGCCACATGTTAAGTGTACTCCATTGATGGGCCTTATTATTAGTGTGTTTGTGTTGTTGTAGGTGGGTAGAAAGTGGTAGATGTTGAAAAGAATGAAGGCTAGGTGATATTTTGTGCCGGGCTTACTCAGTGAGTTTGGAAGTCTTCCAGACCACCCCTAGGTTTAAAGATTTGCTATGAGGACCCACAGGATTCATTATATACTTGCACTCAAAGCTATGAATTACTACGGTGAAGAATACAAATCAAAATCAGCAAAGGGAAAAGATGCATGGGCTAAAGTCTGGAGAAATCAGGCTCAAGTTTCCAAGAGTCTTTTCCCAGTGGAGTCACACAGGACAAACCTAATTCCCCCAACAACACTTTGACAACACGTGTGAAATGTTGCCAAACAGAGAAGCTTGTTTGAGACCTGGTGCCGAGAGTTTTAATTGGGCACTGGTCACATAAACAGCCTCTGCCTAGCATATAACAAAATTCCACACTCCCAGAAGGAAAGCAGGTGTTCATCATAAACCATATGGTTTGTGCAAAATAGTTTAGGCACAGTGAGCAATTCTTATCAGTTAATGGTGAGAACCCTCCCCAAATTTAAGTTTAAAATAGGTATAAGAGTTTCATTTGGCCCACGTTTTCAGCAACACTTTTCATTTTTGGTATTTTAAATTTTAGCCATTCATATGGATGGGGTAGTAGTATCTTGTTATGATCTTAATTTTTATTTCCCTGATGACTAAAGAAGTTGAACACTTTTTCAAATGTTTACTGGCCTTTTATCTCATTTTTTCTTGTAGTGTCTTTTCATGTCTCTCACTTATATTTTACTGTTTTTTTAATTGAATTATATGAATTCTTTATTCTGAATATAAATCTTTGTAAATATACTCTTTTAGTCTGTGGTTTGCCTTTTTATTTTCTTAATATTGTGTTCTGAAGAGTAGATTTTAATTTTGAGAAAGTCTAATTTGTCATTTAAAATTTTTTTGTTATGGTAGAGCTAATGTTCTATCTTTAGTATTATTGTCTAATTCATTTTCTGTCAGTTGAGTTAGTTGTATTTTGCAGGAAATTTGTCTATTTCATTAGTTTTTTATTTTCGTTATTATTCAAGCTATTTATTATTTTTTTATTTTTTTATT
>NC_138369.1:16492007-16513797 GCF_054177405.1 Leptonychotes weddellii
CTGGCACCCGACCCCGGGTGGAGTCTCCAAACCCAGCAGATCCCTGTGGTGCACTCCCGCGCAGCTCCTCCCGGGGGAGGAAGGTGAGTCTCCCCGGATCTGCCGCTTGTTGGGTCCCTGCTGGAGGAGCAGTGGCCCGACTGTGCCGCGGATCACGGTTTATGGCAACCCTGAGCTGAGAGCCCGCGCCTGGGCTCCACCTCTGCAGCCGGCCTCCCTGCTCTGTTTCCTGGGAGCTCTGCCACACTCAGGCACCCCCAGTCTTCCTGTGACCCTGAGGGTCCTGAGACCACACTGTCCGGAGGGTTCCACCCCCCGCTTAGCCACCAGAGTGACGTCCCTCAACGGAGCAGACTTTTAAAAGTTCTGATTTTGTGCTCCGTGGTTCTATCACTTGCCAGAAGCGGCCGACGGAGGCCCCTCCCCCGCCATCTATCCTCCCGAATATCGCCTCGGATTCACTTCTCCGCACGTCCTACCTTCCAGAAAGTGGTCGTTTTTCTGATGAGAGAGTTGTTGCTATTCTTTTCTTCGATCTCCTGTTGAGTTTGTAGGTGTTCAGAATGGTTTGATTGCGATCCAGCTGAATTCCTGAGAGGAGACGAAATCCAGGTCTCCTACTCCTCCGCCATCTTGCTCCGCCCCCTTCTATTTATTATTTTTTAATGTCTTTAAGATATTTACTGGTAATCCCTACTTTATTCCAGATTTTAGGAATTTATGCCCTTTTTCTTGATCAAATCTATGTAAATTTTTATTTTGTTGGTCTTTAAAAAAAGTTAACTTTTGACTTTAAACATTTCTTTTTGTCCATTATTTCAAAGCTATTTTTAAAAATTTAAATTCAGTTAGCCAAGGTGTAGTACATCTTTGGTTTTTGATATAATGTTCAATGATTCATCTGTTCAGTATAACAAAGCTCTCTTCTTTTTAATTTCCTAGTCATTTTATTTATACTGGTTATTCACTTTTATTTTTAAAAGATTTTCATTGGATATACAATTCTAGGTTTACATTTAATTACGTCAGTCCATTGTCTTCTGGCTTTACAGTATTTCTGATGTAAAGTATTCTTACTTCTGTTTCTTGTAGTATAGTTACTTAAAATTTTTATTTTGTTTTTTCATTTCTGGATGCTTTTATGATTTTCTATTTATAATTGTTTTTTGGCTGTTTGCTTACGAGGTATTTTGGTGTTGTGTGTGTCTGTGTTTTATCCAAATTTATATCATGGTGCTGCCAAATCTGTGGGTTTATGTTTTTCATCTAATTAAGAAATTAAAAAGGGGAGCCCTATTACACTGTTGGTGGGAATGCAAACTGGTGCAGCCACTCTGGGAAATAGTATGGGTGTTCCTCAAAAAGTTAAAATAGAACTACCCGGGGCGCCTGGGTGGCTCAGTCATTAAGCATCTGCCTTTGGCTCAGGTCATGATCCCAGGGTCCTGGGATCGAGCCCCACATTGGGCTTCCTGCTCCACGGGAAGCCTGCTTCTCTCTCTCGCACTCCCCCTGCTTATGTTCCCTCTCTCGGTGTGTCTGTCAAATAAATAAAATCTTTTTAAAAAAAGTAGAACTACCCTATAAACTAGCAATTGTACTAAGTATTTACCCAAAGAGTATGAAAATACTAATTCAAAGGGGCACATACACCCCAATGTTTATAGCAGCATTATCAACAATAGCCAAGTTATGGAAACAGCCCCGATGTCCATCAACTGATGAATGGATAAAGATGATGTGGTATATACATACAATGGACTATTACGCAGCCATCAAAAAGAATGAAATCTTGCCATTTTTAATGACATGGATGTAGCTAGAGAATATTATGCTAAGCAAAATAAGTCAGTCAGAGAAAGAAATACCGTATGATTTCGCTCATAGGTGGAATTTAAGAAACAAAACAGATGAACATGGGGGTGGGGGAAGAGAGGCAAACCAGAAAACAGACTCTTAACCATAGAGAACAAACTGAGGGTTGCTGGAGGGGAGGTGGGTTAAATGTGTGACCTAAGGAGGGTGCACTTGTGATGAGCACCAGGTGTTGTATGTAAGTGATGAACCACTGAATTCTACACCTGAAACTAATATTACACTGTATGTTAACTAACTGGAATTTAAATAAAAACTTGAAATAATTTAGAAATTAAAAAAAATAATTTAGACCTTTTTTGCTATGATTTCCTCAAATATTTCTTTGCTCTCTCTCTTTTTTTTTTTTTTTGGTATTCCTGTTACACATATGTTATGCTTTCTTATATTCACAGTTTTTTTTTTTTTTTTTACTGATGTTTTATTTTATTTTTCAGCCTTTCCCTCCACTCTGTTCTTTTATTTGGATAGTTTTAATAGTAGGTCTTCAAGTGTGCTACTCTTTCTTCTACAGTATTTAATCTCTCATTAAACACCTTGAATGAACATTTTCATTTAGATGTGTTTTTCAGTTCTTTTATTTCCATTTTGTTCCATTTTATATATTTATTGCATTTTCATTATGTTCATGTTTTCTTTTAAATTTTTGAGCAGATTTTAATAGCTGTTTTAAACTTCTTTTCTGCTAGTTCACAATGTGTATCATTTTTGTTCTGTTTTTATTGATGGCTTATATTTTCTCATACCTAGTAGTTTTGTTTTGTTCTGTTTTCTAGAATTTTGAAGTTATATTGTTGAATTTCTTTTTTTTTTTTAAGATTTTATTTATTTATTTGACAGAGAGAGACACAGTGAGAGAGGGAATACAAGCAGGGGGAGTGGGAGAGGGAGAAGCAGGCTTCCCGCCAAGCAGGGAGCCCATTGCGGGGCTTGATCCCAGGATCTGGAATCATGACCTGAGCCGAAGGCAGGCGCTTAACGACTGAGCCACACAGGCGCCCCTGTTGTTGAATTTCTTGATCTGAATTTTGTCATCTTCCTTTAAAGAAAGCTTAATTCTTTTTTTTTTTTTTAAGTAGGCCCTGTACCCAGTGTGGGGCTCAAACTTGTGACCCTGAGATCAGGAATTGCATACTCTACTGGCTGAACCAGCCAGGTGCCCCTAAAAGTTTAATTCATTTTTGCATACAATTAATTTACTTATAATTCATTTTTTTTTAAGATTTTATTTATTTATTTGACAGAGAGAGACACAGTGAGAGAAGGAACACAAGCAGGGGGAGTGGGAGAGGGAGAAGCAGGTTTCCCGCCGAGCAGGGAGCCCAATGTGGGGCTTGATCCCAGGACCCTGGGATCATGACCTGAGCTGAAGGCAGACGCTTAACGACTGATCCATCCAGGCACCCTACTTGTAATTCATCTTGATCCTGAAGGTTTGTTAGAGTATGTTTAGAGTAGCCTTTACTCTAGCATTCTTTTGACCTTACCCTTAACATGCAGTCTTACTGAGTCTTTATTGAAAGACCCATGTGTTTACTGAGTTCTTTCCACTCTTTTGGATTAGAACTTAAATGTGTACCAATTTTCTGTTTGCTCCAGGAATTGATTACCTTAAAGCTGCCCCTTAGTTACTCTTTCCCTGGCCTTGTAGAGTGTTACTCTGTGCAATTACAGCTTAGTTTTCAAGCAAAGACTCAAGGAGATCTCCATGAGGAATCCTTTAATTCTTGGTCTTCAGATTCTCTTCTGTTATGTTGCACAAAATCCAGCCCTCCCACACTTCTTTTACTAATGTTTGATAGTGCTTTGCTCTTTGCTGTCCCTTTCTGACCTATAAAGGCCTGTGGACAAAAAGTGTTGGAAAATTATGACTCACTTCATTTGTTTCCCTTCTAGTGATCACACATTCCTGTGCTTCTGATTGTCCAGTGTCTGAAAATAGTTGCTTCACATATTTTGTTCAGTGTTTTTAGTTGTTTTTGACAGATGACAGATCATGGTTTTCTTTGTTATACTTTATGTTTTTGAGATAATTAAGGAGTTATATGCAGTTGTAATAAATAGATACCTTAAAGTCCTCCATTGATAATATCTTGTAAAACTGTAGTACAGTATCAAAACCAGGATAGTGAGATTAATATAATCAAGAGGCAGAACATTTCCATCACCACAAGGATCTCTCATGTTGCCCTTTTAGAGCCATACCCACGTCCCTCTACCTCTACCTGGTAATCTGGCAACCAGTAATCTGTTCTCTGTTTTTTATAATTTTGTCATTTAAAAATTTATGGAAGTGGAACCATACAGTATGCAGCATTTTAGAATTGGAAATTTTCACTCAGCATAACTGTAGAGATTTGCCCATGTTTTTGTATGTATTAATAGTTACTCCTTTTTAATTTTGAGTTATATTTAATGGTATGTTTAACATTTCACATTTGGAAGGTTATCAGAGTTGTTTCCAGTTTTTTACTATTAAAAGAGAGCTGATATAACCATATGTATAAGTTTTTATAGTTTTGTGAACAAAAGTTTATATTTTTCTGGGGTAAATGCCTAGGCATGCACTTGTTGGCTTACATGGTAATTGCAGATTTAGTTTTTTAAAAAACTGCCAAACCATTTTCTAGACAGGTGGTGCCATTTTACATTTCCACCTGCAGTGTATGAGAGATCTAGGTTCTTTGTGTTCTTGCAAGCATTTGATTTTGTCACTATTTTCTATTTTAGTCATTCTGATAGGTGTAGTGGTATCTCATTGTAGTTTTTTTTTATTGTAGTTAATTTGCATTTCCCTAATGGCTAATGACATTGAACCACCTATCTTTTCACATGTTTATTTGCCATCTATATCTACTCTTCATGCCTTTTATCCATTTTCTAACTGGACTTTCTTTTTTTAACTGTTGTGTTTTGAAGTTCTTTATATATTCTAGATACTAGTTTTATATCAGATGTGTAGTTTGAAAAATTTTCCCTCCATCTGTAGCTCTTCCTTTTATGCTCTTGACAGAGTCTTTCATAGGGAAAGTTTTAAATTTTGGGTGAAGTCTGACTTATCAGTGTTTTCTTTCATGGATTGTGCATTTGGTATAATATAAACTTTAGGAGTTCTTCACCTACCCCTAGTCTCCTGTGTAGAAGATTTTTTCTTATATTTTTTCTAAAGTTATGAAGTTTTATGTGATCTATCTGAAGTTAATTTTTAGAGCAGGTTTGATAGGTTGCCTTATCCTATCTGTGACTGATTTTGGTATCAGGGTTATTGTTGTGCTTTTGGATGGCCAATTGCTCCAGCTTCATTTGTTGAAAAGGTTATTTTTCCCCTATTAAATTGCTATTGTAAAATATTTAGGTATGTTTGTGAGGTCTAATTCTGGTTTCTCTGTTCTCTTCCATTGATCTGTTTTTCTGTCCCTCTGCCAGTACTGCTCAGTCTTGATTTCTGTAGTTATATAACAAGTCTTAAAATCAGATAGATTGGTGGAAGGAGCAATATGGCAGAGGAGTAGGAGACCTAAATTTCATCTGGTCCCAAGAATTCAGCTAGATAGGTATGAAACCATTCTGAACACCTACAAACTCAACAGGAGATCGAAGAAAAGAATAGCAGCAACTCTGTGAACAGAAAAGCAACCACTTTCTGGAAGGTAGGACATGTGGAAAAGTGAATCTGAGGTGATATTTGGGAAGATAGACTGCGGGGGGAGGGAGCCTCCATCACCCGCTACCAGCAAGTGATAGAGCAGCGGAGCACAAAATTGGAACTTTTGGAAGCCAGCTCTGCTGACGGACATCGCTCCAGTGGCTAAGCAAGGGGTGGAACCCTCGCTGGGACAGTGTGGTCTCAGGACCTTTTGGGTCACAGAAAGACCTGGGGTGCCTGAGTGTAGCAGAGCTCCCAGGTATCAGAGCAGGGAAGCAGGCTGCAAAGATGGAGCCAATGAGTGGGCGGTCAGCCCAGGGTTGCCATAAACTGTGATCCACAACACAGTCGGGCCACTGCTCTTCTTCGAGCAGAGACCCAACAAGCGGCAGATCCAGGGAGACTCCTCTTCCTCCCCAAGGAGGAGAGGCATGGGAGCCCATTGCAGGAAATCTGCTGTGTTTGGAGACTCCAGACGGGGTTATGTGCTAGAGATAGAAATGCTTGGTCACAGCCCAGGTGAGCATGGAATGCAGCCGGAGACCAGGGGGACAGGAATGATTGACTGCTTTTCTCTGGGGGCTCACTGAGGACTGGGGCCCTGAGTTCTTGGCTCCTCCAGGGACGGAGATTGGGAGGCTTCCATTTTCATTTAAATACTCCAAAGCTATACGGAAAGCTTTCAGAGAACAAAAGCTACTGAGAGCAAACCGGAGCAGATTACTTAGCCTGGCCCCTGGGAAGGGCGGTGTAATTCCGCCCAAGGCGAAGACATTTGCGAATCACTCCAACAGGCCCCTCCCCCAGAAGATCAGCAAGAACATCCAACCAAGACCAAGTTTACCTATCAATCAATAAGAACTGCAGAACTCCATTATTAGGGGAATACAGCACATAGAATTCAAGGCTTTTTTCCCCATGATTCTTTAGTTTTACAAAGTTAATTTTTAAAATTTTCTTTTGAATTTTTCTTTTTCCCGTTTTCAACCAACATCTTATCAATTCCTTTTTAAAAAATCTTTTTTAATTTTCATTTTTAGAGTCACATTCTATGACTTCATTGTAGTTAATGTTATTTTTTGTGTATATATATAAGCTTTTCTCTATTTAAAATTTTGGGATACAGTTTCTTCTAACAGACCAAAATATACTCTAAATCTCTAGTGTATGGCTTTGTTCTAGTCTCCCGCCTATTCACATTCTCTCCTTTTTTTCTTTTAAATTTTTCTTCTTCGTTTCTTCAACCAACTTCTTATCAATTCCCTTTTTAAAATCTTTTAAAATTTTCATCTTTACAGTCATATTCCATCCCTTCATCGTATTTACCCTTATTTTTGTATATATATAAGTCTTTCTTTAAAATTTTGGGAGACAATTTCTTCTAACAGACCAAAATACACCCAAAATGTAGTGTGTGGCTCTGTTCTATTCACCAGCCTGATTATATTCTTCTTCTTCTTTTTTTTTAAATTCCCTTTCTTTTCCCCTGGTTTCGGGTCTCTTCTGATTTGCTTAGTGTATATTTTTGGGGGTCATTGTTACCCTGTTAGCATTTTGTTGTCTCATTCATCTATTCTCCTCTGGACAAAATGACAAGATGGAAAAACTCACCTAAAAAAAAGAACAAGAGGCAGCACTGACTGCCAGGGACCTAATCAATACGGACATTAGTAAGATGTCAGAACTAGTGTTCAGAATGATGATTATAAAGATACTAGCTGGGCTTGAAAAAAACATAGAAGATACAAGAGAATCCCTTTCTGGAGAAATAAAAGAACTGAAATCTAACCAAGTTGAAATCAGAAAGGCTATTAATGAGGTGCAATCAAAAATGGAAGCTCTAACTGCTAGGATAAATGAGGCAGAAGAGAGATTTAGTGATACAGAAGACCAAATGATGGAGAAAAACGGAGCTGAGAAAAAGAGATAACTACTGGACCACGAGGGCAGAATTTGAGAGATAAGTGATACCATAAAGTGAAACAACATTAGAATAGTTGGTTTCCCAGAAGAAGAAGGAGAGAGAGGGGCAGAAGGTATATTGGAGCAAACTATAGCAGAGAAGTTCCCTAATTTGGGGAAGGAAACAGGCAGCAAAATCCAGGAGGCACCGAGAACCACTCTCAAAATCAGTAAAAATAGGTCAACACCCCTGCATCTAATAGTAAAACTTACAAGTTTCAGAGACAAAGAGAAAATCCTGAAAGCAGCTTGGGATAAGAGGTCTGTAACCTACAACAGTAAAAACATTAGATTGGCAGCTGACCTATCCACAGAGACCCGGCAGGCCAGAAAGGACTGACATGATATATTCAGCGCACTAGAGGAAAAAATTATGCAGCCAAGAATACTATATCCAGCTAGGCTGTCATTGAAAATGGAGAGATAAAAAGCTTCCAGGACAAACAAAAACTAAAAGAATTTGCGAACACCAAACCAGCCCTACAAGAAATATGGAAAGGGGTCCTCTAACAAAGAGAGAGCCTAAAAGAAACAGACCAGAAAGGAACAGAGACAATATACAGTAACAATCACCTTGCAGGCAATACAATGGCTCTAAATTCATATCTTCCAGTAGTTGCCCTGAATGTAAATGGGCTAAATGCCCCAATCAAAAGACACAAGGTATCAGATTGGACAAAAAACCAATACCCATCGATATGCTGTCTGCAAGAGACTCATTTTAAGACCCAAAGACACCTCCAGATTGAAAGTGAGATGGTGGAAAACAATTTACCATGCTAATGGACACCAAAAGAAGTTGGGGTGGCAATCCTTATATCAGACCAATTAGATTTTAAACCCACGACTATAATAAGAGATGAGGAAGGACACCACATCCTCCTTAAAGGGTCTATCCAACAAGAAGATCTAACATTTGTAAATATCTATGCCTCTAACATGGGAGCAGCCAGTTATATAAGCCAATTAATAACAAAATCAAAGAAACACACAGACGATACAGTAATAGTGGGGGACTTTAACACCCCCCTCACTGAAATGGACAGATCATCTAAGCAGAAGATCAACAAGGAAATATAGACTTTAAATGACATACTGGACCAAATGTACTTCACAGATATATTCAGAACATTCCATCCCAAAGCAACAGAATACACATTCTCCTCTAGTGCCCATGGAACATTCTCCAGAGTAGATCACATCCTAGGCCATAAGTCAGGTCTCAACCGATAGCAAAGGATTGGGATCATTCCCTGCATATTTTCGGACCACAATGCTTTGAACCTAGAACTCAATCATAAGAGGAATGTTGGAAAGAACTCAAATACATGGAGGCTAAAGGGTATCCTACTAAAGAATGAATGGGTCTACCAGGAAATTAAAGAAGATTTACAAAAATTAATGGAAAGAAATGAAAATGAAAACACAACTGTTCAAATCTTTGGGATGCAGCAAAGGCAGACCTAAGGGAAAGTATATAGCAATACAAGCCTTTCTCAAAAAACAAGAAAGGTCTCAAGTACACAACCTAACCCCACACCTAAAGGAGCTGGAGAAAGAACAGCAAATAAAACCTAAACCCAGCAGGAGAAGAGAAATAATAACGATCAGAGGAGAAATCAGTGAAATAGAAACCAAAAGAACAGTAGAACAGATCAATGAAACTAGAAACTGGTTCTTTGAAAGAATTAATAAGATTGATAAAGCCCTGGCCAGACTTATCAAAAAGAAAAGAGAAAGGACCCAAACAAATAAAATCATGAATGAAAGAGGAGAGATCATAACTAACACCAAAGAAATACAAACAAGTATAAGAACATATTATGAGCAACTATATGTGAGCATATTAGACAATCTGGAAGAAATGGATGCATTCCTAGAGATATATAAACTACCAAAACTGAATCAGGAAAAAATAGATAACCTGAAGAGACCCATAGCAGCAAGGAAATTGAAGCAGTCATCAAAAATCTCCCAACAAACAAGAGCCCTGGGTCACGCGGCTTCCCAGGGTTATTCCACGAAACATTTCAAGAAGAATTAATACCTATTCTTCTGAAACTGTTCCAAAAAACAGAAATGGATGGAAAACTTCCAAACTCATTTTATGAGGCCAGCATTATCTTGATCCCAAAAACCAGACAAAGACCACACTAAAAAGGAGAATTAGAGACCAATATTCCTGATGGACATGGATGCAAAAATTCTGACCAAAATACTAGCCAGTAGGATCCAACAGTACATTAAAAGGATTATTCACCACTACCAAGTGGGATGTATCCCTGGGCTGCAAGGTTGGTTCAACATCCGCAAATCAATCAATGTGATACGTTAATAAAAGAAAGAAAAAGACCCATAGGATCCTCTCAATAGATGCATAAAAAGCATTTGACAAAGTACAGCATCCTTTCTTGATTAAAACTCTTCAGAGTGTAGGGATAGAGGGAACATACCTCAATATCATAAAAGCCATCTATGAAAAACCCACAGCGACTATCATTCTCATTGGGGAAAAACTGAGAGCTTTCCCCCTAAGGTCAGGAATGGGGCAGGGATGTTCACTATCACCACTGCTATTCCACATAGTGCTAGAAGTCCTAGCCTCAGCAATCAGACATCAAAAAGAAGAAAAGGCATCCAAATTGGCAAAGAAGAAGTCAAACTCTCACTCTTTGCAGATGATATGACACTTTATGTGGAAAACCCAGAAGACTCCACCCCAAAACTGCTAGAACTCATACAGGAATTCAGTAAATTGGCAGGATATAAAATCAATGCACAGAAATCAGTGGCATTTTTATACACCCACAACAAGACAGAAGAAAAAGAAATTAAGGAGTCGATCCCATTTACAATTGCACCCAAAACCATAAGCTACCTAGGAATAAATCTAACCAAAGAGGCAAAGAATCTGTACTCAGAAAACTATAGAATACTCATGAAAGAAATTGAGGAAGACACAAAGAAATGGAAAAACATTCCATGCTCATGGATTGGAAGCACAAATATTGTGAAAATATGTATAGTACCTAAAGCAATCTACACTTTTAATGGAACCCCTATCAAAATACCATCAATATTTTTCAAATTAATGGAACAAATAATCCTAAAATTTGTATGGAACCAGAAAAGATCCTGAATATCCAGAGGAATGTTGAAAAAGAAAAGCAAAGCCGGCAGCATCACAATTCCGGACTTCAAGCTCTGTTACAAAGTTGTCATCATCAAGACAGTATGGTACTGGCACAAAAACCGACACATAGATCAATGGAACAGAATAGAGAGCCCAGAAATGGACTCGCAACTCTATGGTCAACTAATCTTCGACAAAGCAGGAAAGTATGTCCAATGGAAAAAAACCAGTCTCTTCAACAGATGGTGTTGGGAAAATTGGACAGCCACATGCAGAAGAATGAAACTGGACCATTTCCTTACACCACACACAAAAATAGACTCAAAATGGATGAAAGACCTAAATGTGAGACAGGAATCCATCAAAATCTTAGAGGAGAACACAGGCAGCAACCTCTTTGATCTCCACCGCAGCACATCGCCAAAGGCAAGGGAGCAAGGGCAAAAATGAACTATAGGGACTGCATCAAGATAAAAAGCTCTTGCACAGCAAAGGAAACAGTCAACAAAATCAAAAGACTGCTGAGAGAATGGGAGAAGATATGTGTAAATGATACTTCAGATAAAGGACTAGTATCCAAAATTTATAGAGATCTTATCAAACTCAACACCCAGAGAACAAAGAATCCAATCAAGAAATGCGCAGAAGACAAGAACAGATATTTCTGCAAAGAAGACATCGAAACGGCCAACAGACACATGAAAAAGTGTTCAACATCACTCGGCGTCAGGGAAATCCAAATCAAAACCTCAATGAGATACCACCTCACACCAGTCAGAATGGCTAAAATGAACAAGTCAGGAAACAACAGATGTTGGCAAGGATGTGATAAAGGTGAACCCTCCTACCCTGTTGGTGGGAATGTAAGCTGCTACAGCCACTCTGGAACACAGTATAGAGGTTCCTCAAAAAGTTGAAAATAGAGCTACCTTACGACCCACCAATTGCATTACTAGGTATTTACCCCAAAGATACAAGTGTAGTGATTGGAGGGAGAAGGGGCATTTGCACCCCAGGGTTTATAGCAGCAATGTCCACAATAGCCAAAAAATGGAAAGAGCCAAGATGTCCATCAGCAGATGAATGGATAAAGAAGATGTGGTGTACACACACACACACACACACACACACACACACGCACACACACGAATATTATACAGCCATCAAAAAAATGAAATCTTGCCATTGGCAGCGACGTGGATGGAACTAGAGGGTACTATGCTAAGTGAAATAAGTCAGTCAGAGAAAGACTGTTATCATATCATATCATATCATATCACTGATATGAAGAATTTGAGAAACAAGACAAGATCATAGGGGAAGTCGGGAAAAATGAAACAAGACGAACCAGAGAGGGAGACAAACCATAAGAGACCCTTAATCTCAGGAAACAAGCTGAGGGTTGCTGGAGTGGAGGTGGGTGGGAGGGATGGGGTGGCTGGGTGATGGATATTGGGGAGGGTATGTGCTATGGTGAGTGCTGTGAATTGTGTAAGACTGATGAGTCTCAGACCTGTAACCTGTACCCCTGAAACAAATAATACATTATATGTTAATTTAAAAAAATTAAGGAGGCCAATTTTGATGAAAAATAAAGATTGTATAAAATTTGTGTTAATGGCTCAATAACTCTTTGGAAGAATTTTCCAATGAAGTCATCTGGGCTTGGTGATCTCCTTATCAAGAGTCTTTTAATTAAAATTTTAACTTCTTTGAAAAAAAATCAGATTGATTTTTTCCTCACACTTTACTCTTTTTAAAAAACATTTCTTTCTTTTCGAGAGAGAGAGCACAGCTGGAGGGGCAGAGGGAGGGAGAGAGAATCTCAAGTTGACTCCATGCTGAGTTCTGAGCCTGACATGGGGATTGATCCCACGTCCCTGAGATCACAACCTGAACTGAAACCAAGAGTCAGACACTTAACTGATTGCACCACGAGGCATGCCCTCATACTTTATTCTATTTAAAAATTCTTTTAGCTACTCTTGTTTCCCCCTTTTCCATATAAATTTTAGAATAATCTTGAGTATATGTAAAAGATCTTGCTAGGATTTTATCAGGATCATATTAATAAACGTGGATCAGTTTGGGGAAAACTGACATTATGCTGTGAGTCTTCAGGTTTCTATGCACATAAGTCTTTATCAGTGTTTTTGACTTTTCCATATACAAGTTACGTACCTTTTTTGTTAGATTTACACCTAAATATATCCTATTTTTGAGAGATTATATATGGTATTGTATTTTTATTTTCATTGTGCATAGATTCATTGCTAGTATATAGAAATACAATTGATTTGTGTCTGTTTATTTGTATCCTGTGACCTTGTTGAACTCTTATTGGTTGTAGTATTTTTTTTTTTAAAGCTTCCCTGGAGATTTTCTACATTGACAATCATGTCATTTGTAAATAGGGTCATTTTTATTTCTTCATTTCTGAACTGTATGCCTTTTGTTTCCTTTTTAAATTAGTGCCTTATTGCACTGGCTAGAACTTCCAGCACTATGGTGAATATGAGTGGTGAAAGTGGACTTCTTTGCTTTATTCCTGATCTTAGGGGAAAGTGTTCACTGTTTCACCATTAAGTATAATGCTTCTTTGTAGGTGCTTTTCCTCAAATTAGGAAGTTCTCTTCTGTTCCTAGTGTTGATTTTACTTAACTTTTTCATATTGAGGTATAGTCGACAAATAAGTTTTATATGTCTAATGTGTTTTATGTGATAATTTGATACATGTATACTTTGTGAAATTATTACCACATCCAGGTTAATGAAAACATCTGTTACCTCACATTTTTTTCTGGTAAAAATGCATAAGATCTATTCTCCTAACAAGTTTCTAGTACACCCCAGTTTTATTAATAATAGTCAATATGCAACACATCAGAACCTCAGAGCTTATTCATTAGCTTATGTAAGTTTCTTATTCAGCTTATAACTGAAAAGTTGTACCCTTTCACCACCATGTTTACAACTCCCCCACACTCCCAGGCCCTGGTAGCAACCATTCTACTTTCTATATGAGTTTGATGTTTATTTACTTATTTATTTATAGATTCCATACACAAGTGAAATCATAGAGTATTTGTCTTTTTATGTCTGGCTAATATCACTTAGCATAATGTTCTCCCATTTTATGTATGTTGCAAATGGCAGGATTTCCTTCTTTCCATTGGCTGAATAATAATCCATGTGTGTGTATGTGTGTGTATCACATCATCTTTATCTGTTCATACATTGATAGACACTTAGGTTGTTTCCATGTCTTGGCTATTGTGAATAATGCTGTAATGAATGTGGGAGTGCAGCTATCTCTTTGAGACATGATTGAGTTTATAGTTAAGATTATATCTTCTATAAATGTATATATATGTATATGTGTGTGTGTGTGTGTATATATATATATATATATATATATAGCTAGAGTCGGATTCCTTGATCATATGGTAGTTCTATTTTTAATTTTTTGAGGAACCTAAATAGTGTTTTACATAATGGTTGTACCAGTTTATATGCCACCAGTAGTGTATAGGGTTTCCTTTCTCCACATCTTCACCAAGACTTATTTTTTGTTTTTTTGGTAATAGCCATTCTAACAAATGTGAGGTGATATGTCATTGTTTTGGTTTGTATTTCCCTGATGATTAGTGATGTTGAACACCTTTTCATCTATCTTTTGGCCGTTTTTATGTCTTTGGAGAATGTTTATTCAGTTCCTTTGTCCATTTTTAAGTCAGGTTGTTTTTTGCTTCTGAGTTGTAGGAGTTATAGGAGATGTCAGATATATGCTTTGCAGATACTTTTCTTTCACTCCATATGTTGCCTTTTCATTTTGTTGAGTTTCCTTTGTTGTATAGAGGCTTTTTAGTTTGATGTAATCCTAATTATCTATTTTAGGTTTTGTTGTCTATGCTTTTGGCGTTATATCCAAAAAATCATTGCCAAGACCAATGTCAGGTAACATTTTCCTGTGTTTTCTTCTAGGATTTTTATGGGTTTGGGTCTTACATTTAAATCTTTAATCTGTTTTCAGTTGATTTTTGAGTATGGTGTAAGGGTAAATATTTATTCTTTTCCATGTGTATATCCAGTTATCTTAATTCTATTTATTAAAGAAACTATCATTTCCCCATTGTCTGTGCTTGGCACCTTTGTGATAAATTAATTGGCCATGTATTTATGGGTTTATTTCTGGGGTCTCTATTCTGTTCCACAGATTTATATGTCCGTTTTTATGCCAGTGCCTTACTATTTTGATTACCATAGCTTTGTAATATAGTTTGAAGTCAGGAAGTGTGATGCCTCCAGCTTTGCTGTTCTTTCTCAAGATTGCTTTAGCTCTTCAGGGTCTTTTGTGGTTCCAATGAGTTTTAGGATTGTTTCCTTTATTTTTGTGAAAAGTGCAGTGGGAATTTTGGTAGGTGCTGCATTGAATCTGTAGATGGTTTTGTGTAGTATGGACATTTTAATGATAGTAATTCTTCTAATCCATGAACATGGGATATTTTTCCATTTATTTGTGTCTTCAATTTATTTTGTGTCTTGCAGGTTTTGGTGTACAGATCTTTCACCTACTTGGTTAAATTAATCCTAAATATTTTTTTCTTTTTGATGGTATTGTAAAAAGATTGTTTTGTTAATTTCTGTATTAACAGTTCATTGTTAGTCTAAGAAATGTTCTTTGCTAATGACTTCCACAACCCCTAAAAATCTCCTCTAACCCTAACTCATTCCCCTCTCTGGACTATGAGCCCAATTAAGTAATCCAAACCCTATAATGTTCCTTCCTCCCTGTTTCTCAATAAAAGATGTTTATCTCTGAAAACAAAAGAAATAAAACCTATTTTTTGTGTATTGATTTTGTGTCTTGCAACTTGAAGAGGTTTATCAGTTCTGAAAATTATTTGGTGGAGGCTTTATGGTTTTCTTTCTTTTTTTTTTAAAGATTCTATTTATTTATTAGAGAGAGAGCATGCACACGAGAGAGAGAGAGAAAGAGCAGGATCAGGGGGATAGGGGGAAGCAGACTCCCCGCCAAGCAGAGAACCTGATGTGGGGCTCGATCCCAGGACCTTGGGATCATGACCTGAGCGAAAGGCAGACGCTTAACGGATTGAGCCGTCCAGGCACCCCTGTGGTTTTCTGTATATAATATCATGTCGTATGCAAAACAATTTTAACTTCTTCCTTTCCAATTTGGATATCTTTATTTCTTTTCTTGCCTAGTTGCTCTGGCTAAGACTTCTATTTGAATAGAAGGGGTGAGAGTTGGTATCCTTGTTTTCTTACTGATCTTAGAGGTAAAGCTTTCATTGAGTATGATGGCCTTTATTATGTTGAAGTATATTCTATCTATACCTGATTTGTTGAGAGTTTTTATTATAAGCTGTTGAATTTTGTCAAATGTTTTTTCTACATTTATTGAGATGATCATATGATTTTATCCTTCATTCTGCTAATGTGTGTATCACACTGATTTTTTATGTTGAACTATCCTTGCATTTGATAGATAAATCCCGCTTAATAACAGTGTATGATTCTTTTAATGTTCTATTGAATTTGGTTTGCTAGTATTTCATTGAGAACTTTTTTGCATCTGTGTTCCTCAGGATACTGGCCTTTTTCTTTTTTCTTTTCTTTTCTTTTCTTGTAGTCTCCTTGTCTGGCTTTGGAATCAAGGTAATGCTGACTTTGTAAAATGAGTTTCGAAGTGTTCCTTCTTCTTCAATTTTTTGGAAGACCCTGGGAATGATTTTTCTTTAAGTCGTTGGTAGAATCCATCAGTGAAACCATCTGTTTGTTGAGAGGTTTTAAATTTCTGATTTAATTTTCTTAGTCATAATTAGTTTGTTCAGATTTTCTACTATGATTCTGTCTCGTCAGGTATATGTTTCTAGGAATCTTTCCATTTCTTTTAGGTTAACCAATTTGTTGGTATGTAATTCTTCATAGTAGTCTCTTATGATCCTTTGTATTTTTATGGTATCAGTTGTAGTGCCTCCTCTTTCATTTTTTATTTTATTTATTTGATTCTCTTATTAGTCTGGCTAAAGGTTTTTCAATTTTGCTTATGTTTTCAAATAGCTAGGTCTTAATTTCATTGATATTTTCTATTGTTTTCTAGCATCTATTTCATTTATTTCTCTCTAATCTTTATATATCCTTCCTTCTGCTAATTTTGGGCTTACCTCATTATTTTTATAGTTCCTTCAGGTACAAAGTTAGGTTGTTCTTTTGCGGTTTTTTTCTCATAGGCATTTATCACCATAAATTTCCATCTTAGAGCTGTTTTTTTCTGCATCCTATAAGTTTTGGTATGTTGTGTTTCCATTTCCATTTGTTTTGAGTTATTTTTTTAACTTCTCTTTTGATTTCTTCTTTGGCCAATTGGTTGTTCAGGAATGTGTTAATTTCCACATATTTGTGAATTTATAGCTTTCTTCCTGTTATTGATTTCTAGCTTCATATCATTTTGGTTAGAAAAGATAATTGGTATATCAGTTTTCTTGAGTTTAAGACTTGTTTTGTTGCCTAACATTTTATCTACCCTGAAAATAACCTGTGTGTGTTTGAAAAGAATGTGTATTATGTGTTTATTGGATGGAATATTCTCTATATGTCTGTCAGCTCCATTTGGTCTAAAGTATAATTTAAGCCTAATAATTTTTTATTAATTTTCTGGATCTATCCATTGTTGAAAGGGGGTATTGAAATCCCTTGCTGCTTTTTTTCTTTTTGTATTGTTGTCTATTTCTCCCTTCAGATGTGTTGTTATTTAATATATTTAGATGTTCTTGGTTTTGTTTTGTTTTGTTTTAGATTTTATTTATTTATTTGACACAGAGAGAGAGAGCACAAGCAGGCAGAGCAGCAGGCAGAGGGAGAGGCAGAAGCAGGCTCTCTGCTGAGCAGGGAGCGCAATGTGGGGCTCGATCCCAGGACCCTGGGCTCATGACCTGAGCCAAAGGCAGTTGCTTAACCAACTGAGCCACCCAGGCGCCCTAGATGTTCTGTTTTTTTGGGGTGTGTATATGTTTCCAATTGTTTTATCCTCATGATGAATTAACCCCTTTGTCATTATATAATCATCTTCCTTGACTCTTGTTTGTGACTTGAAATCTAATTTGTAATGATGTAAGTATAGCTAACTTGGCTCTCTTTTGCTTTACATTTGCAGGGAATGTATGTTATTTCTTTCCTTGAGTCCAAGTTTATCCTTAAAGGTGTAATACATAGATTGTGTCCCTTGATGGTATCCCATAATTCACATAGAATTTCTCTACTCTTTTTCATTCATTTTTCTTTGTTCTCTTCTGGCTAGATAATGTCAAAGTTCCTGTCTTTAATCTCGCTGATTCTTTCTTCTGCTGATCAAGTCTGCTTTTGGTACTCTATTTTACATTTTTCATTTAATTCATTGTAATCTTCAACTCCGGTGAGTTTCTTGTAGACGGCATGCAGTTGGGTTATATTTTTTAGTTAATTCAGCAACTATATGCCTTTTGGTTGGAGAATTTAACCTATTTACATTTAATTATTAGTAGGTGAGGACTTACTGATATTATCTTGTTAATTGTTTTCTGGTTCTTTTTTAGTTCCTTTGTCTTTTCCTTTTTCTCTTGTGTTCATTTGTGAATTGATGATTTTCCAAAATGGTATGGTTTGATTTCCTTCTCTTTACCTTTTGAGTATCTGTTGTAGGTTTTTTTTTTTGTGGTTGCCACGAGGCTTACATAACACCTTTTAACAGTCTGTTTTGTGCTGATAATATTTGGATTTCGATCCCATATAAAAGTTATACCCTTTCACCCCTACCCACATTTTATATTTTTGATGTTGCAGTTTACATTTTCTTCTATTGTATGTTCATTAAGAAATTATTGTAGCTGTAGTTATTTTTAATACTTTTGTTCTTCACTGTTTACTAGAAACAGTTGATTAATATGCTGCCATATTACAGTTTTGGAGAAGTCAGAAGTTAAGTATAAACTTACCTTTATGAGTGTTTTATATTTTTATTATATGTTTTTTATGTTACTAATTAGTGTCTTTTCATTTTAGCATGAAGAACTTCTTTCAGCATTTCTTATAAGGCACGTTTAGTTGTGATGAACTCTCTCAGCTTTTGTTTGTCTTGGAAACTTTTTATCTCTTTATTTTTGAAGGACATCTTTGCCAGGTGAAGTATTCTTAGTTGGCAATTTTTTTCTTTCAGTACTTTGAATGTATCATCCCACTCTCTCCTGGCCTGCAAGGTTTCTGCTGAATTCTGCTGATAGCCTTATGGGGGTTACCTTGTAAGTTACAAACTTTTTTTCTCTTGTTGCTTTTGAAATTCTCTTTGTCTTTGATTTTAGTCAGTTTCATTATAATTTGTCTTTGAAGTGATCTTTTCGGTTGAATGTTTTTGGGGACCTGGCTTCATGAACTTGAATATTCACATCTCTTCCCAGATTTGGGAACTTCTCAGCCATTATTTCTTTAAATCAGATTCCTGTCCCTTTTTTTCTCCTTCCTCCTTCTGGAACTGCAGTAATACGTAGATTGTGTCCCTTGATGGTATCCCATAATTCACATAGAATTTCTCTACTCTTTTTCATTCATTTTTCTTTGTTCTCTTCTGGCTAGATAATGTCAAAGTTCCTGTCTTTAATCTCGCTGATTCTTTCTTCTGCTGATCAAGTCTGCTTTTGGTACTCTATTTTACATTTTTCATTTAATTCATTGTAATCTTCAGCTCCAGAATTTCTGTTTTCTTTTTATGATTTCTATGTATGTATTAAGCTTCTCATTTTGTTTGTGTATTGTTTTCCTGATTTTGTTTAATAGTCTTTCTGGGTTTTCTTATAACTCCTTGAGCTTTTAAAAAACAACTACTTTGAATCATTTATTGGGCAAATCACAGATCTGTTTCTTTGGGCTTGGTTACTAGAAAAAAATGTATTCCTTTGGTGCTTTCACAGTTCCTTTATTTTTCATGTTCTTGAAATCTTGCATTGTTTTTTTGCATTTGAAGAAGCAATCACTTCTTCCATTTTTACTTACTGTTTTTGGTAGAGGAATAACTTATGTCAGCCATGTTGGGTATTCTGAGGTTATCTTAGACCTTTCCTTTGGATGCACCTGCTCCACACTTCTTGTTCCTTTTTGGAATGGAATCCTTACGATTGTATGCTTTCTCTCAATCCCACAAAATCAGTCCAGTTGCTAACAGTCTCTTGTTGCTTTACCTAAAGCAGTGCTGAATGCTCAAGTTTCTGTGCTTTCTCCCATTCCCAGAGTTGGGTGGCTTTCTGCATGTGCTCAGTAACCATCTGCAAAGGGTTATATTTGTCATTGCACAAGGAGCTGGCCATGGAGTTGAGGAGTAGCTGGGGGAGGTGTGCAGTTTGTTGGGGGTGCCTGTGGGCCAGTTGGGAAGATTTGCAGGTGAGGTGTCCCCATTGGCTCATGGACAGGCTTCTTGATGGAGTCCGTAAAGTCATTAGTAGGATCCTTTGATGTCTTTTGAGAGTCCTGGTTGCTCTCCTTCTATCCCCTTCTTACCCTCCAGTTGTGTAGTACACCTCAGTATTCTGGATGAGGTGAGAAAGAAGTGGGCCTCTTCAGCAGTCCTACAAAGCTGGGGAAAGCCTGGTGGTCAGATGCTCTCACTTTCCACCATGGGAGAAATCACAGGTCAAGGAGGTCTCTCTTGGCACTGAGCTGGGCTGCCTTGTGGGAGGAATAATGCAGGTAAAGTAAAATTGTTCTTCTTACCCTCTTGAGTGCATCCAGTCTCAGATTTTTTTTTTTCTCCAACATTGTGCTGGAATTTTTCCACTGGATTCCTGGACTTCCACAAGGTCATTCTTGTCTGTGGTTGATTGTTAAAATCAGTTTTCTTTGGTGGGGAAAATGGGACAAAACTCCTACTCTTCCATTTTGCTTATGTTACCTCTCTGTGATTTTGTTGATTTTTTTTCCTGAGAGTCTTGTTTTAGTCATGAATTGGTGTTGAAGTTTGTCATATGCATGAATACGATATGTTTTTTGTCATTAGATTTAATATGGTAGATTACATTGATTGATTTTTGAATTTGAAATGTCTTGCATCCTAAAATAAACCTCATGGTGCATAAATCTTATATATTGCTGAATTCTACTTGATAACATTTTGTTAGGGATTTTTACATCTATATTGATGAGGGATATTAGTCTATAGTTTTCTTTTTTTATACTATCTTTGATTTTCATATCAGAGTAATACTGGTTTCATAACGTGAATTGAGAAATGTTTTTTTCCTCTTATTTTATGGTAGTGATTGTGTAGTAGTAGTGTTCATTCTTCAATCATTTGATAGAATGAAGCAGTGAAGACATCTGTGTCTGAAGATTTTTTTTCTTAGGAGTTTTAAAATATGAATTCAATTTCCTTAATGGTCATAGGGCTATTCAAGCTATTCAAATTATAGTTGAACCTTGAATAACATGGGTTTGACCTGCGTGGGTCCACTTCTGTGCAGATTTGTGATACATAGAATACAGTACTATAAATTTATTTTCTCTTCCTTATGATTTTTTAAATACATTTTCTCTAGCTTTACTTTATTGTAAGAATAGACTATATAATACATATAATATTAAATATAGGTGTTAATTGACTGTTTATGTTATCAGTAAGGTTTCTGGTCAACAGTAGGCTATTAGTAGTTAAGTTTTTGAGAATTCAGAAGTTAATCATGGATTTTTGACTCTATGGGGGGATTGGTACCCCTAGCCCTGTATTGTTTAAGAATCAACTGTATGCGTTTTGTATTGGCTGAGTTATGGTAGTTTGTATTTTATTTTATTTATTTTTAAATTTAATTTAATTTTATTATGTTAGTCACCATAAAATACATCATTAGTTTTTGATGTACTGATCCATGATTCATTGTTTTCGTATACCACCCAGTGCTCCATGCAGTACGTGCCCTCCTTAATACCCATCACTGGGCTATGGAACTGGTCAGTTTCATGTATGTCATCTATTTATTTGGATACAGCTTTTGAAATATTCCTTTAATATCCTTTTAATGAATGTGTAATATCCTGTTTCATTCCTGATATTGATAACTTGTGTCTTATCTGTTTTTTCCTTTGTTAGTCTTGGTAGAAATTAAGTCAGTTTTTTTTTTTTGGAGTTTTTAATT
>NC_138369.1:16514297-16533490 GCF_054177405.1 Leptonychotes weddellii
GGGTGAGCCTGGTGATGGGTATTAAAGAGGGCACGTTCTGCATGGAGCACTGGGTGTTATGCATAAACAATGAATCATGGAACACTACATCAAAAACTAATGATGTATGGTGATTAACATAACAATAAAAAATTTTTAAAAAATTAAAAAAAAAAAGGCATTGCAGCTATCACAAGCTTAACTCCGTGGACTTTCCCTCATAAAGGCTGATCTGGTACAACAACTGTTGAATCAGAACAGGCCAGGAGCAGTGGGTAATCCTGAGACTCTGACATAGTACCATATCCAAGTGGATTAGCCAACACAGTTTGGCAAGTTTATTACACTGGACTCCATTCATCATAAAAGGGATGGGATTTGGACTTTCTCTGCCTTCTTTATCTCTGGAAAAATGACCTTCAGTAGACTACTAAATATCTTATTTGTCATCATGTTAATGTGTATAAAACTGAAATATGAGCAAGGATCTCACTTGAAATAAAAGAAGTAGAATAACAGACTGGTGCCCACAGGATTCACTGATACTGCTAATTACTCCATCACCCAGAACACTGGACTGTATAGAACAATAGAGAGGACTCTATAAGAATTCACTATGCTATCTTTTTAAAGACTGGGGTACTATCCACATGATGTGATAAATGCTCTGAACCAAGAAACAATATAGCTATGTTTCTCCCTAAAACAGAATACATGGGTTGAGAAAGAAGAGGTAGTGATGGAAGGGGCAATTCTCACTCTCAAACATGATAACTCATTTGCAAAATCTAAGGTTCCAATCTCTTGAGGACTTCTGACTGCTGACTTAGAACCTAAGTGAAACATGAATATACCAGATGCGAACATGATTCAATTACACTGAATCTGAGATTACCATGAGGCCATTTCAGTTTTAGGTTCTTCCTGCCACTGGGCACACAAGGGGGGAAAAGGCTGTTTTGGTATTGGCTGTTGTGTTTAATTTTTGTTAGTCCTCAAGAAGAAACAGGTTTATTGCTGCATATAGAAGTGGGGAAAAGCATAGATAGAACCAAAGGGATCCACAAGGAGCATCCTAATGCTACCATACTCTGTGGTAAAAGCTAATGAAAAAAACTGTATCATCCCTTATCATATGGAACTACCAAAGGCTCAAATACCTTAGCTGAGGTACTAGCTAAAGTAAAAAGATCATAAAATTGGTGTAAAAAAAGGAGCTCATTAATGAAAATTAATACTTATTACCAGGTAGAGAAACATATCTGTATCATCTATTATATATTTTTCCTTGATATATCATATATATTTATACATTTACTTCATTCTTCTCTTCTTCCTTTCTCACCTATTTTTAAAGGGTGAGGAATGGTGATGAGGTTTAACTTACACTACAGTCCAAAAATTACAGAAAAGCAAAACAAAAACATTATGAAGCTATAAGAGAATATTCTAGAGATTATCAATTTGGAAACATATACTAACTATAAAACCTTGTATAATATAGCTAAAGTATTACACAGAGGGAATTCCATAATCTTTAATTCTAGAATTAGAAAGTGTCCAAACTGACAAAAAGTTTTAAAAATTGTTAATTTTTTTAAAAAACAGAGGTCAAAAAAATGGAAACTAGAAAATATTATTTATGAAAATTTAAAACATGTTAATGAAATGGAAAACAATGAGAGACAACAGGGAGGATCAGCAACATAAATTCTTTGCTAAATCAAAACAGACAAACTTCAGAAAGAAATAATCATATGAAAATAAATTTTAAAAAGCACAAAAACAACAATAGTATAAAAAGAGGGACATAATCATAAATTGCAATAAAAATTTTAAAATATCCTGAGAAGGATAAAAACTGTATGATCATTTCAATGCAGAAAAAGCATTTAACAAAGTACAACATCCATTCATGATAAAAACCCTCAACAAAGTAGGTTTAGAGAGAATATACGTCAACATAATAAAGAAAGACTTTATTTGGAAAAACCACAGCTAACATCATTCTCAGCAGGGAAAAACTGGGAGCTTTTCCCCTAAGATCAGGAACAAGAGACAAGGATGCCCACTCTCACCACTTTTATTCAACATAGTACTGAAAGTCCTAGCCACAGCAGTCAGACAACTAAAAGAAATAAAAGGTATCCACATCAGTAAGGAAGAAGTCAAATTTTCAATATTTGCAGATGACATGATATTATACATAGAAAACCCGAAAGATTCCACCAAAAAAATTGCTAGAATACACAAATTCAGTAAAGTTGTAGGATACAAAATCAACATATAGAAATTTACTGCATTTCCATATACCAATAATGAAGCAGCAGGAAGAGAAATCAAGGAATCAATCCCATTTACAATGGCACCAAAAACCATAAGATACCTAAGAATAAACCTAACTAAAGAAGTGAAAGACTTGTACTCTGAAAACTATAAAAGACTTATGAAAAAAATTGAAGATGATAGAAAGAAATGGAAAGAGACTCCATGTTCATGGACTGAAAGGAAAAATACTGTTAAAATGTCTATACTACCCGAAGCAATCTACACACTTTATGTAATCCCTATCAAAATACCAACAGCATTTTCACAGAGCTAGAACAAATAATCTTAAAATTTGTAAGGAACCACAAAAGAATAGCCAAAGCAACCTTATAAAAGAAAAGAAGAAAAAGCAAAGCGGGAGGTATCACAATTCTGGACTTCCAGTGATATTACAAAGCTGTAGTGATCAAAACAGTTAGGTTCTGGCACAAAAATACACACAGATCAATAGAACAATAAAAAACCCACAATTATATGGTCAATTAATCTTTTTCTGCCCATTTTTAATCAGATTATTTGTTTTTTTGGTGTTGAGTTGTATCAATTCTTCATATATTTTGAATAATAACCCCTTATTGGGTATGTCATTTGCAAAGATCTTCTCCCATTCAGCAGGTTGCTTTTTTGTTTTGTTGATGGCCTGGATGTCCATATCTCTCCTCAGGTTTGTAAAGTTTTTAGCCAGTTCTTTAAATTAGTTTTCTGCCCCTAACTCTTTCTCTTCTCTTTCTGGGACTACCATAGGCATGTATTAGTCCAAGAGAATGATTCCATAAACTCTGTAGGCTGTGTTCATTCCTTTTCATTCATTTCTTTCTTTTTTTCTTTTTTTTCCTCTTCTGACTGGATATTTTCAAGTGACTTATCACTGAGTTCACAGATCTTCTGTTTGATCAAGTCTGTTGTTGACACTATCAATTACAGTTTTTATTTTGTTCACTGTATACTTCAGCTCTAGAATTTGGTTCTTTTTTATGAGTTCTATCTCTTTGTTGAACCTCCCGTTTTGTTCATTTGTTCTTTTCCTGATTTCATTATCCATGTTCTCTGATAGCTGCTGAGCTTCCTTAAAATAATTATGCTTAATTCTTTTTCAGACAATTTATAGATCTCTATTTCTTTTAGGATGGCAAATGGAAAATTAATATACTTCCTTGGTGGTGTCATAGTTCCTTGATTTTTCTTATTCCCTGAAATTTTGCATTGCTGTCTTTTATTCAAAGAAGTTACCTTCTCCAGTCTTTATTGAGGGCCCTCAGAAGAGAAATGCCTTTACTAGTCAGTCCAGGAATAAATTCTGAAGCTCTCTCAGACCTTTTCTATGTATGCTCCTGCTCCACATCTCTGATTTCCTCTTTAGTGAGAATTCTTAAGATTGTATGCCTTCTCTTGATGTCACAAAGCCAGGCCAGGTGCTGACTGATAACTTCTAATTTATTTTCCCTAGAGCAATACCCTGAAATGCTCGAGTTGTGTGCCTTCTCCTGATCCTACAGAGCTTATCTGGCTTTCGGCAGAATTGCAAGCCATATTCACAAGCTTGTAACTCACCATCCATGGGGCACATGTGATATTGGTGATGCAGTTACAGGAAGGCTGGGTAAGGCATCCAGAACATTTTAAGTGTCCCTGGGCCGGATGGAGGAATCTGCAGGAAGATGTTCCCACTGGCTCATGGGCAGGCTTCTTGGTGTGAGTCTCTAAAGTGATTAGTTAGTCAGATCTGTGGTCCTTTGATGATTTCTAAGCCCTGGTTGCTGTGAGTCCCCACATCTCTTATCTGCTCCCCCACCTCTCTCAACCACTTTGCTGTGCTGATTACCTCAGGATTCTAGGTATGGTGAGAGGAAAAAATGGGCCTCTGGGGCAGCATCCTGCATGGCTGGAAAGCCAAGTGCTCATTCACTATCCTCTCACATTCCCCCAGTGGGAAAATTGTAGGCCAAGTGAATCTCTCTTGGCAATGAGCTGTGACACCTTTGGGAGGGATGACACAGGTAAAGTGAAATTGTTCTTACCCTCTTCAATGCAACTATTCTCAGATTTTTTGCTCAACAGTGTGCTAACATTTCTTCAGTGGAATCCCAGCAATGCAGAAATGGAAAACAGTGTAAAACTGCAAGAGTAGCAACCTGAACATAATGTCCATTATGTAAGTCCTGTATCCAGATTCCACAAAGGCAATCTTGTCCATAGCTGGTTGTCAAGATCGATGCTTCTGTGAGGAGATGGTAGAAAACTCCTATCCCACTGTCTTGCTTGTCACTCTTCAAGTCCAGACATTTTTACAAGCAAATTTTATCACATCTTTAAAGATTAGTCTCTAACTTTTTCAAAGTCTAGAAATAGTGTGAAGGTTACCAGATTCATTCTATAAACTAGACTAAACTTTATACCAAAACTAGTCAAGGATATTACAAGAAAAGAAAATCATAGACAAATCTCATATGTATACAGAGAAGCAAGAATGTTAAAGATAATATAGGAAAATAAAATGTAGTAGTGTGCTAAAAATATTAAGACCATGAAGAATGTATCCTAAGATACAGCACTTTTAGAGTAAAATTGGTGATATATCCTTAATATTGCCTCTAAAATTTCAATGTCATTTTCCAGAGGCCTTTTCCTACTGTCCTAAAATATGTAGTTTAAATGAGTACTGATTTAATCAGATAAGATTTCCGCATCTATTAAATCTATTGCATGCACACAACCCAACCTCTGCCATTCTACCACTCTCCTGATAATGTGAATCTCAAAAAGAGCAATGCAGGTTTGGAAAACAGTGTAAAACTGCATGAGTGGTACCCACCTGAAGTAAGCCCTGCATCCAGATTTACAGAACCATTCTAGCTTTTATCCTTTCTGAAAACTGGTAGCTTAGCTTTTCCTTTCCTTCTGTGAACTACCTTAGATCTTTCGAATAATTTTTAAGGAAAATTGTTTTAATTTCTATTTCTAGGTCAACTAGTTTTTTATTTATTTTTTACTTATTTATTTTAGAGAGAGTATGCACACACAAGTGGGGGGAGGGGCAAAGGGAAATGGAGAGAAATCTTCAAGTAGACTCCCTACTGAATGCAGGGCTGGATCCCAGGACCCTGAGATCATGACCTGAGCCAAAATCAAGAGTCAGACACTTAACTGAGCCACCCAGGTACCCCTCATCTAGTCTTTTTTATTCATTATGGATATGGATAAAGTTTATACCCCATTGCTTACCATCAGAAACCTACTGTATTAGTATCAAATTGTTAAAGTCTCTAACTTACTCATCTACCCAGCATGTTTACTAAGTGTGTATTACATGTTAGACACTGAGCTGAAGATGAGGACACACAGATAGGAACTAATCGAAGTATAATAGAGCACTGGCACAAAGAAAGAAATGATAAACATTCCTGGACAGATGTTCAACCAACTATAAATTCATTTAACTTTGGGGCGCCTGGGTGACTCAGTCGTTAAGCGTCTGCCTTCAGCTCAGGTCATGATCCCAGGGTCCTGGGATTGAGCCCCACATCAGGCTCCCAGCTCAGCGGGGAGCCTGCTTCTCCCTCTCCTCCCTGCTTGTGCTCTCTCTATCTCTGTCGTCTCTCTCTCAAATAAATAAACAAAATCTTTTAAAAAAAAATTCATTTAACTTTGTTATGTCCATAGGTGTGTTATGGAAGACTGTCATATGCTTTGCAGAAACCAAAACACATTATATCCATTGCACTGGACTGACTTAGTCATGGTAAATACATGACTCTTATCAAGCACCACATTCTTTCTTAAATGTTCAAAAACCATCTGTTCAATTGAAGCACTTCTCAAACATTAAATTAACTTTCATACTCCTGAATATTTGTAGGGCAAAATGTTACTAACAAAAGAGATACTTAAATAATTATCTTAATCTGAGCAAAGAAAATATGAATTTTAATTCAGAACTTAATACAGTTCTACAGTATGTGTAGAACATACATTTCTCTCTACCTTAAATATTGAGGAAACATTCACAAGTTATGGTTTTTCCCATCAGCAAGTTAGCAGGCTTTGCCTGTTTTACTCCAATAGTATAAATAAGTTTCATTATAGAATTATATATATATGTGTTTTTAAAAATCAAAAACATAAAGAAGTAAAAATGAACATAATGTACTAAATATACTACTTAATAATATTCAATAAGCATTGTTGCACAGCCACTCTGGAGAAATTTTGCTGTGAAAAAAACAAAGTAATGAGTTCAAGAAGTTGTAAGCTGATGAAAATTATCTAGTAGGGCGCCTGGATGGCTCAGTTGGTTAAGCGACTGCCTTCGGCTCAGGTCATGATCCTGGAGTCCCTGGATCGAGTCCCGCATCGGGCTCCCTGCTCGGTAGGGAGCCTGCTTCTCCCTCTGACCCTCCCCCCTCTCATGTGCTCTCTCTCTTTCTCTCTGTCTCAAATAAATAAATAAAATCTTTTAAAAAAAAAAAGAAAGAAAGAAAATTATCTAGTAAAGAGGGAAAGTGGAACATTTAGAAGTTGCTGCAAGAAGGAATTTCTTTAAAAATCAGTTTTGATGTTCATCTCTAATGAAGACAGAAGTTATTTCAGCAAATACACAAACAAAAGTGCCAGAGAGGGGACATCTGGGTGGCTCAGTCGGTTAAGCATCTGCCTTTGGCTCAAGTCATGATCTCAGGTCATGATCTCAGGGTCCTGGGATGGAGCCCCACATCTGGCTCCCTGCTCAGCAGGGAGACTGTTTCTCCCTCACTCTGTTTGCTGCTCCCTGCTTTTGCTTGTGCTCTCTCTCTCTCTCTCTCTCTCTCAAGTAAATAAAAATCTTTGGGAAAAAAAAGAAAGAAAAACAAAAACAAAAACAAACAAAAAGTGCCAGAGAAAAGAAATGTTACACATTAACTAGTACTTAAATTGATGCTGTTTTCTCATGTGTTCCTTACAATGCACATGTATGCTCCTATGTGTATCCTCCCACACACACTCACCCCACTTTGAAACCAGGCTCATTAAATCAGAGTAGAGAGGCAATATCCAAAAAATAATAAAATGCAAATAATTCCTTGAACAGAACATAAGAGGAGTATGTCACTGACCTATCTGTAATACCTGCTACCTCCCTCCTAAAATACATTTAGTCCATTTATAATTTGACCCTAGATATATTTTTCTTTCTTTCTTTTTTATTAGTTTCAGAGGTAAAATTTATTGATTCATCAGTTGCATATAACACCCAGTGCTCATTACATCAAGTGCCCTCCTTAATGCCCATCACCCAATTATTTTTCAATTAAACTGAAATTTGGTTAGTGATCAGTAAAACTAACAACTTCTAAAACTACAGAAGTTGGCTATTCCTAATTTAAATCATGACCCTAATTTCCCGCAATTTAAAAATAAAAATATTTATAAGTGCTTCATAATGTAATGGTGTTATATAAATGTGCAAAAGTAACCTTCTGTATATTGGGCCCTATGTTATTTACTTCTTCACGGTAAGGGAGCACCATTAGCTCAGAGCCCACCAGTGCCAAAATTTTATACATCCAACTGCTTTTAATATAACCCAAATAAGCATATTTTTAGCCATTTAGAGCCTGCCATTTTACATTAATGAAACTGCACTCAATACCTGCTACCCACAGGTTAAACAAACCCTGGTACTAAAAAAAACCATAAACTGCCGCTATTCTATGGTGCTCTCTGACCCAGAGATTTCCCATCTTTCAGATGAGTAACATAATCTCCTAAATCAAGGAGAGAAAGATAATTATCATACGGTTTCACTCATATGTGGAACACAAGGAATAGCGTGGAGGTCCACAGGGGAAGAGAGGGAAAACTGAATGGGAAGAAATCAGAGAGGGAGACAAACCATGAGAAACTCTGGACCCTGGGAAACAAACTGAGGGTTATAGAAGGGAGTGGGTGGGGGGATGGGGTAACTGGGTGATGGGTATTAAGGAGGGCACGTGTTGTGATGAGCACTGGGTGTTATATGCAACTAATGAATCATTGAATACTACATCAAAAACTAATGATGTACTACTATATGTTGGCTAACTGAATATAAAAAAAAAAATTGAGGTCAGATGAGTAATATAATCTAGATACAAAAATCCCTTCTCTCCCAAGGGTTCCTGTGTCCTCTTCTTGTTATAGGGATGGCCCTGCACTGCTGTTTCTGGGAGGTCTCCAGCTGTGAGGGACTTACCTTAACCTGTCAAAGCTCTACCTAAATAAAGCTCATAATGTGTTATTCGCATCCCATAGTCATGTCTTTTTCCTTATCAGCCCTGAAATCTTCAAATTTACTACAAATGTACATTTTTTAAAGATTTTATTTATTTATTTGACAGAGAGAGACACAGCAAGACAGGGAACACAAGCAGGGGGAGTGTGAGAGGGAGAAGCAGGTTTTCCCGCTGAGCAGGGAGCCTGATGCGGGGCTCGATCCCAAGACCTTGAGATCATGACCTGAGCCAAAGGCAGATGCTTAACAAGTGAGCCACCCAGGCGCCCCTACAAATGTATATTTTTTCACTGAAACTTTACAAAAAGTGATGACTCTACTTGAATCATTTTAAGAATGAGAAAACCCAGATGTCAAGAAAAATTTCAAAAGCTAACTGAAAAATATAAAAGTCCCCAGAAAAAAATTTCCACAGATAGCCTAGTCAAGTAATTTCATGCCCTGTCAACCACATAAAAAACAAAAAATACTTCAGCACAAATGCTACAAGTTTTCCAAGAAGCAGATGATAACCTTAAGAAGCATCGCACAGGGTCATCTTTCTCACAGGTATGGCAGGATACAATGAAGAAGGCACATGATAGAAACACAATGCATGTTCTCTGATTGAAAGGCCCTTGCTCCTGCCTAATATTTACTAAGGTAGAGCCCCAAGTCCCAGTCTTTCTAATCTTATCAAGCACTGGTTCAACACGCAGGATAAATATGCATGTTTTAATTCACAACACCATCCATGTAGTATTGCAATCCAAAATCTTGAATCTAACCAGGAGAAAACATTTAGACAAATACAAATTGAGGGACATTTTGCAAAACAAGTACCTGGGTACTTCAACCATGTAAATATCATAAAAGGAAAAAGAACATACTTATCAAAAAGAGAAAGGACCTAAATAAATAAAATCACATGTGAAAGAGGAAAAATCACAACCAACACCACAGAAATACAAACAATTATAAGAAAATATTATGAAATATTACACGCCGACAAATCAGACACTCTGGAAGAAATGGATAAATTCCTAGAAACATATAAACTACCAAAACTTGAACAGACTGATAACCAGCAAAGAAATCGAATCAGTAATCAAAAATCTCCCAACAAACAAAAGTCCAGGGCCAGATGGCTTCACAGGGGAATTCAACCAACCATTTTTTTGTGTGTGTGTAAAACATGTGCTTTATTTATTAACAATCTTATCCTAAGTATCCTCTCCTAAATGGTCTAAGAAACAATTCCATAACAAAAGTGAATCCTATACACAGAAGACAATTTCTCAAGGAACCAGCACAACTGTCAATTTCCACTTAGTCACAGAACCCATTTACACTGAAAGCTTATAATCATTTATTTTTTTAAATTTAAATTCAATTAGCCAACATATAATACATCATTAGTTTTTTGTTTGTTTGTTTAGTGCAAAATGGTGGTTTATTAAAGCATAGGGACAGGACCCATGGACAGAAAGAGCTGCTGCATCAGGGTTGTGAAGGGTGGCTGATTATATACTATGGGGTGGGGGAGGTAAGGAAAAGGGAGGTTTTCAAAAAGCTTTTCATTTTAAAGACTCACAGGATACCGGAGGCCTTGCCATTGTCAAGTAAAGGTTGTTTTTCCCTCTAGCAAGGCATTAACATGAATGTAGTCGGGAGCTTCCTGGAGGAACATTACATTCTTCCCACTTCAAGTATCTGTCAATGGGCTGCAGGTTATAAGCACATTTTATTGTATCTACATTTCCTTCTGGAAGCTAGCTTGATAGAAATGCTTTGTTCCTGTAGACTGCTAAGACATTTAGTTTTTGATGTAATGTTCAATGATTCATTAGTTGCATATAACACCCAATGCTCATCACATCACGTGCCCTCCTTAATACCCATCACCCTGTTACCCTGTCCCCCCACCCACCTCCCTTTCCACAACCCTCAGTTTTTTTTCCCAAAGTCAAGAGTCTCTCATGGTTTGTCTCCCTCTCTGATTTCTTCCCATTCAGTTTTCCCTCCCTTTCTCTATGATCCTCTGTGCTATTCCTTAAGAAGAGTTAATACCTATTCTTCTGAAACTGTTCCAAAAAATAGAAACGGAAGGAAAACTTCCAAACTCATTCCATGAGGCCAGCATTACCCTGATTCCAAAACCAGACAAAGACTCCATTAAAGAAGACAACTAGAGGCCAACATCCCTGATGAACATGGATGTAAAAATTCTCAACAAAATACTAGCAAATAGAGTTCAACAGTACATTAAAAAAATCATTCACCACAATCAAGTGGGATTTATTCCTGGGTTGCAAGGGTGGTTCAATATTTGCAAATCAATCAAGGTGATACACCACATTAATAAAAGAAAGGATAAGAACCATATGATCTTCTCAATAAATGCAGAAAAAGCATCTGACAAAGTACAACATACATTCATGATAAAGACGTTCAAGAAAGTAGGTTTAGAGGGAACATACCTCAACATAATGAAGGCCATACACGAAAAACCCACAGCTAATACCATCTTCAATGGGGGAAAAACAGAGCTTTTCCCCTAAGTTCAGGAACATGAAAGGGATACCCAGTCTCACTTCTGTTGTTTAACAGAGTACTGGAAGTCCTAGCCTCAGCAATCAGACAACGAAAAGAAATAAATGGCATCCAAACTGGCAAGGAAGAAGTCAAACTTTCACTCTTTGCAGATGACATGATACTCTATGTAGAAAACCCACAAGACTCCACCAAAACAACTGCTAGAACTGATACACGAATTCAGTCAAATTGCAGGATACAAAATCAATGTACAGAAATCTGTTGCATTTCTATAACAATAATGAAGCTTTAAAAAAAATTTTTTTTATTTGAGTATAGTTGACACAGAATGTTACATTAGTTTTGGGTGTAAAACATAGTGATTCAACATCTCTATATATTATGCTGTGTTCACCACAAGTTCTGTCACCATACAACACTTTTACAGTATCACTGACTACATTCTTTACGCTATACCTTTATTTCCCATGATTTACTCAATCTGTAACTGGAAGCCTGACAATACTTAATTCTTGATTGGATCCTGGACCATACCCCCACCAAAAAAAGCAAACGGACAAAAACAGGTTACAAGAGGACATTTTTGGGAAAATTAGGGATATGTGAATATGAACTAGGTATTTTATAAGTACTGTTTGTATCATGTTAAATTTCTTGAGTGTAATAATTGTGATTACGTTAAAGAATGTCCTTTTTCTTAGAAGACACATAGTCAAATATTTAACAGTGAAGTCTCAGAATGTCTAAAACTTACTCTTTTTTTATTGCTTTTGATAATCATTGTTTTTTAAAATTTTTATTGTTATGTTAATCACCATACATTACATCATTAGTTTTTGATGTAGTGTTCCATGATTCATTGTTTGTGTATACCACCCAGTGCTCCATGCAGAACGTGCCCTCTTTAATAGCCATCACCAGGCTAACCCATCCTCCCACCCCGCTCCCCTCTAGAACACTCAGTTTGTTTTTCAGAGTCCATCGTCTCTCATGGTTCGTCTTCCCCTCCGATTTCCCCTGCTTCATTTATGTTAAAAGCAGGGCTGGGGGAAGAAAATGAGCTCAGTATGGTAAAATGTTGGTAACTGGTAAATCTAGGGGAATGGATACAAGTGTTACTTATATTATTCTTGTAACCTGTCTATAGATTTAAAATTTTTCAAAATAAAAAATTAGGTAAGAATCAGATGATTTTTTTAAATTTAAATTCAAGTTAGTTAACATATAGTGTAGTACTGGTTTCAGGAGTAGAATTTAGTGATTCAGTACTTACATATAACAACCAGTGCTCATCACAGAAAGTGCCCTCCTTAATGCCCATCACCCACATACGCCCCCTCCAGCACCCGAGTTTGTTCTCTAAAGTTGAGTCTCTTATGGTTTGCTTCCCTCTCTGTTTTTATTTTTCCTTCCCTTACCCTATGTTCATCTGTTTTAAATTCTACATGAGTGAAATCATATGGTATTTGTCTTTCTCTGACTTATTTCGAATCAGATTATTTTTTTAAAGATTTATTTATTTGAGAGAGAGAGAGAGCAGGGGGAGGGGCAGAGAGAGAGTCTCAAGCAAACTGCCCACTGAGTGAGGAACTCAATGTGGAGCTCAATCTCACGATCCTGAAATCATGACCTGAGCTGAAATCAAGAGTCAGACACTTAACCGACTGAGCCACCCAGATGCCCCAGATGATTTTTTTAAAAGGACTACACAGAAAAATTATCCCCAAACCAAGTATGTTCCCATCTGCCATTCAGTTATGGTTTAAGGGCTATAACTTGAGTCTACTGTTATCTACTTCCTCTTTTTTCATTCTCTCTCAAATCTCTTCTTATCAGGCTTTCACTCTCACTCTACAAGATCTTCAATCTTACTCAACTTCAACAACACCAGACATATTTGATTAATCTATCCTCTAAATATTTTCTTTGATTGGTCTCCAAGATACTACTGTCTCATTACCTACCTACCTCCCTGGTCACAACTTTTCAGATTCTTTTCACTGATTCTCCTCTTCATCTTATCTTTAAACACTACAGTTCCCCAGTATTGTCTTCACCTCACTTCTTTATCTATAGTAATTCCTTTTCTGTTCTTATCCAGCTCTGTAGTTTTAAATATCATTTGGATGCTGATGACTTCCAAATCTATGCCTGAAGCTCCAAACTCTCCCCAGAACTCCACATTCATATAGTCAACTGATTACTTGACATCTCCACTTGAGAATCTAAGAGTCATTTCAAATTTAACATGTACAAAACTCAATCGTTTGATTTTCTCCCCAAAACATATCCCTTCCCAAACTTCCACATTTCAGTGAATGGCATATTCTACCAAGTCTCCCTGCTTCTGACCTTGCCCCACTATAGTTCAAGTCTCAACAAAGTAGCCTAGAATAACACTTTTAAAATTAAATAAAACATGTCCCTTCTCTTTCTGAAAATTTTTAGTGGCTCCCTGGCTCATTCAATAAAAGATAACACTCCTGACATGGCCTACAAGGCCTTACAATATTTATCACCTTGCTGCCACTCTGGACTCCTCTGCTTTTACTGACCTCACCTCCACACACTGTAGTCAAACCATCTGCCTTACTATACCTGAACAAGACAGGCACACTTTGCATGTAAAGGATTATTAGAGATAAAGCTCATGAATTAATAGTACTTAAGGGCTTGGAATAGGAATAGGAGTCTGAGAAGAATAACAAAGTGTGGCCCAAGAGGAAGAATGGAAACAAGAATTGTCACAGAAATTAAGGAGGAAAAAAGATACTAAAAAGAGATATATCATCAAGGTAATATTTATAAGAGTGGGGGGAAAAGGATAAAGGAGAATCAACTTCTAACAGGGAACAGAGTAAAAATACCATGCATAAAGAAATGGGAAATACACTGACCTGGCAGTTGCTATTTCTGGATGACAGTATTCAGTGTTTTTATTTGTTCTTCTAACATCCCTTGTGTTTTCAGAGGCTTATACTTTGTTAGGACTGGACTATTTCACTTTTGCCCACATACCTTTGGTTTAGTCCTTTATCCAAGGGCATGGCCCTACATATAGGGTATGTTCTTTTAAGGATCTCAACAGAAGGCCCAAATATTTTACCAAGGCCCCTATAACTTGTCAGTCCTTGAACTCTAATATTTTTCTCACCAATATTAAGTGGCTGGTAAAGTCTACTCAGTTTGCTAGTTGTACTCTTCTACTAAGATTCCTTGAGTCTTACACAGCCCAAAAGAAGCTAGAACTCATTCAATTACTTAGGGGAAATTTGTAAGCAGATTAAGGTCCATTTTCTGAGGTTCTCTACTCTCTGGGTTTTAATCTCTTACTTCTTATTAGTCTCCCCGAGAGTTCCAAACTCCAATGTCTGTTTCCTCATCCCTGAAAGACTACCACTTTCTGTTTGGGATCTGCTTGCTGCACCACATCACAGCAAACTGAAAAATTCTCTGTGGAAAAAAAAGCCAAAGTTCCCATATGCATTCCCCCACTTCCTTCAAAAATCAAAGTTCCTCAAGATCCTCCCTACATTTGAAGACAGAGAGAGAGAGAGAGAGAGAGAGAGAGGCAAACCAAGAAACAGATTCTTAACTATAGAGAACAAACTGATTGCCAAGGGTAGGGTGGGGGTGGGAAGGTGGGTGAAATAGATGATGGGGATTAAGGAGTGCACCTTGCGGTGAGCACTGGGTGTTGTATGGAAGTGTTGAGTCACTCAATTGTGCACCTGAAACTAATATTACACTGTACCATAACTAACTGGAATTTAAGTAAAAATTTGGGGAAAAAAGACCCTCCTACATTGACTACTCTTCAACACTTGAAAACAGGTTTTTTTAATACTTTCTTAAGATTTTAGAAATATTATTCTGGACCATCAAACTGCTGGAGGTTTGTACACTAAATTGATTCTATGTAGCTTTCTAAGATGTACATCCAAAAGACTGTTTCTCTGCTTCCTTGGAGAAAGAGTGTTTCCAATAAATATGGCTGCTCTGTGTAATTCTTTAAGCCGTATCTCCTTCGCCTTCCTGAAACAAACTGAATCTAGGTATGGATTTTTCTGCTAGCAAAGTGGTCCCCAATTTACTTTACAACTATTATAAACGGGAACATTGCTCCTGGATTTAAGATGAGTCCCTTGTTATCCGAAATATATGATTTTGCTGGCATTTTCTGAGGCCTATTTCTTGATCCCTAAATATTCTATCTCCTTTTCTCATCTCACCTCCATGTAGTTTCTGCCACATTTCAGTTCTCATCAGTCCCATTATTAAACTAAGTGTTATAAATTAGGGGTATTATTTTTGTGTTTAGAGGTGAGCCATTCACATTCAGAAAATGTATTTTATTAGTACTTTCAGAAATATATGCTTCCTGATCCTGGTCTAGACACTCCCTTTTCCTTTTTCCACACAACTTCTATCCAATCTTGATGCTTTTGGCAGTCCTTACCTATAAATTTGAGGTAGTAGATTATATGTTGCAAAGGTTCACTAAAAGGATTTTCAAGTTTCCTGTCTCTATATCCTTGTGTCTGGTATTTTATAAAAGAAGAAGGGAAACAATAAAAAATATGCTGGTCATGCATTCATATCAGAATCTTCTTAGTTATAATCTTACTATGCCTCAGTAACAAATTTTATCTTAGAAGACATACCAGTCATTTACTAATACCTCTCATTTCTAAATCCACCCTTCTAAGCACCAACTCTGAGGCCGGGATTTGCCAACTTTGCCTCACAAGCTCCTTTGTCTGGTGGGGGGCACTAGAAAATACTGGGGAAAAGGAAATAAAAAGTGTTTCCTGCTGTTCCTGTAAACCGTTCCACCAGAGAAAAATTGGTTCCAGCCTCCAGTTGCTTTTGGCATTCCCAGAAACAGCCTCACTGTCCTTCTTCATACATACCAGCAGCAGCCATATGATGTCGTCTCCTCAGAATTTGATCTCCAGTGTCTCAAGATCCAGCTTCCAAGTTCCTGAGTTCTGATATCCCCAACCCATTATCTTTTGTTTCCCCAGCCATTAGAGTATAGACTTCTTTCTGCAATTATTATTTTGGGTTATACTGGTATATCCTCTTTTTTTTCTTTCATTTTTCCAAATGTGTGTAAACAATTCCCTACATTAAACTCTAGCTTATAAAGTGACTCATAAGTTTCTCTTTTCCTGACTCAACCCTAACGAAACTCTGATGCTTTCTCAACCTCTGCTCAAAAACATTATTTCTAGTACCAAAATCTATCATATAGTATCTTAAATTTTATATTTTAAAATGATAAATTTTGAGAAAATCACAATTTTATAATAATATATATTTATTACTTTTAAAATTAGGGCATGACAGTAAAGAATTTCTAAAAATCACTCATAATCTGAATATGCAAAAATAACAAATGTTAACATTTTGATATATTTACATCTTGTCTCTTTTCTATCAGAGATTGCACTTGTTATCCTATCAGAAACTGTTCTCAAAATGTAAATAATTATAAAAAACATGCTGCATGCATAATTGTTTTTATAAAATTCAAACCATGTTACCTTTCCAGTATACAAGAAAACAGATTAAAGTTGTCAGTATTTTAAGAAATAGTTGTATCCTCAGAATTATATATATGATAAATTGATAAAGCAAATTTATTTTTGGCAGGAAAACATATTAATAGCATATTTTATACTACAAGCCAAAAAGAAAAAAGCCTTCCTCTGCAACCTATAAAAACTATAAATAAATTTAGTAAGACCAACTACTCACCCCCTATTACTGACAATTGCCTTTTTCAAGTGAATGTAATTTGCAGGAAAGATCCCCTGTAAAAGAGAAAAGATTTCCCATTAGAAAAGGAAATTTGTGATTAACATCTAATATATACTAAAATAGAAGCCAGATTTCAGGATGGAAATACTCTATCAACAATACAGTAGATAGGGGCACCTGGGTGGCTCAGTCGGTTAAGTGTCTGCCTTCGGCTCAGGTCATGACCCCCGGTCCTGGATAGAGCCCCACATCTGGCTCCCTGCTGAGCAGGAAGCCTGTTTCTCCCTCACCCTCTGCCTGCCACTCCCCTGCTTATGCTCTCTCTCTCTCTCTCTCAAATAAATAAATAAAATCTTTAAAAAAACCAATACAGTTGATATCTTAATGTAGCAACCACTTTGCATATTAAGAATGCAAAGTTGCACAAACTATATACATTAGATAGGAATTTCATTGTCATTTGCACTCAGAGTCTATCCTCAGGGGAAAACTGTGATCTTAAGCAACTATCAAAAAGATTTTTTAAGTTACAGATTGGAAATATTCCATCTAATCACTCTCAGGATATAGACTTATGTACAGAGCTTGGCATGTATCTATAAAACCAACAATATCACCTAACCAGCTAATATCACCTATGTTATCCAGCTCTGAGCTGGAGAAACAATTCTCAGACTCTGGCTCACATTTATATTCACAAGAATGAATCAATTTGGAAGTTTCTATAAACATTTCTTCTTTTACTCTTTCATTAGAGTTTCCATTTTGATATTTGCCATAATTTGATTTCGATTCCTAAGGGATAAAAAATGAATTGTTTTTAAAAACAATTAAGTTTTGCAATCAGTGCTTCATTCCTTTTCCTGATGTTTTGAGACTCCCTTCAAATAAAGCACAAATGGCCTAAATTTTTTTATACTCTCTGGCCTCCACACTGCTAATAATAAATCTATACCAGACAAGACCATCAGCAGCTGGATTAGGGTAATGCATTTTATAGTTTTCAGTGTACAGATCTTTTTACCTCCTTGCTTAAGTTGATTCCTAAGTTTCTGCTTGTTTTCAATGCTATTTTGAATATGAATAGACTGTTGCCTTTCTTTTTTCAGATATTTCACTGTTAGTGAACAGAAACACAACTAAATTCTTCATGTTAATTTTGTATCCTGCAACTTTACTGAATTTTTCATTAACAGTTTTTTGGTGGAGTCTTTAGGATTTTCTACATATATCATACCATCTCCAAGCACATACAATTTTACTTCTTCCTTTCTTATTTGGATACCTTTTGTTTCCTTTTCTTACCTGCTTGTTCTGGCTAGGACTTCCAGTATTCTGTTTAATAGAAGTGGTGAGAGTGAGCACCCTTGTCTTGCTGCTCATCTTAGAGAAAAAGCTTTCAGCCATTTACCTTTGAGTATGATGTTAGCAGTGGGCTTGTCATATCATGGCCTTTATTATGTTGAGGTATGTTACTTCTAAACCCAATTTGCTAAGTTTTATTCATGAAAGGATGTTGCATTTTGCCAAATGCTTTTTCTGCATCTACTGAAATGATTATATGATTTTTGCAGTGAGGTGTATTAAATTTATTAGTTTGATAATGTTGAACCATCCTTTCATCCCTTGATCATGGCATATGATCCTTTAAAAGTGCTGCTAAATTTGGGTTGCTAATATTTTGTTGAGAATTTTTACATCTGTATTCATTAGGGATATTGCCTTTGATTTTCTTTTCCTTTAGTGTCCTTATCTGGCTTGGGTATCAGGGTATTACTGGCCTCATTAAATGAGTCTGGAAGTGCTCCCACCTCTTCAATTTTCTGGAAGAGTTTGAGAACTGGTATTGACTTTTTTTTTAATTTTATTTTATGTTATGTTAGTCACCATACAATACATGATTAGTTTTTGATGCGGTGATCCACGATTCATTGTTTTCGTATAACACCCAGTGCTCCGTGCAGTACGTGCCCTCCTTAATACCCATCACCAGCCTAACCCTTCCCCTGATCCCCCTCCCCTCTAAAACCCTCAGTTTGTTTCTCAGAGTCCATAGTCTCTCATGGTTCATCTCTCCAATTTCCCCCCCTTCATTTTTCCCTTCCTTCTCCTAATGTCCTCCATGCTATTCCTTATGTTCCACAAATAAGTGAAACCATATGATAATTGACTTTCTCTGCTTGACTTATTTCACTTAGCATCATCTCCTCCAGTCCCATCCATGTTGATGTAAAAGCTCGGTATTCATCTTTTCTGATGACTGAGTAATATTCCATTGTATATATGGACCACATCTTCTTTATCCATTCATCTGTTGAACGGCATCTCGGCTCTTTCC
>NC_138369.1:16533990-16552307 GCF_054177405.1 Leptonychotes weddellii
TTTGGGGTAAATACCCAGTAGTGCAATTGCTGGATCGTATGGTAGCTCTATTTTCAACTTTTTGAGGAACCTCCACACTGTTTTCCAGAGTGGCTGCACCAGCTTGCATTCCCACCAACAGTGTAGGAGGGTTCCCCTTTCTCCGCCAACATCTGTCATTTCCTGACTTGTTAATTTTAGCCGTTCTGACTGATGTGAGGTGGTATCTCATTGAGGTTTTGATTTGGATTTCCCTGATGCCGAGCGATGTTGAGCACTTTTTCATGTGTCTGTTGGCCATTTGGATGTCTTCTTTGGAAAAAAGTCTGTTCATGTCTTCTGCCCATTTCTTGATTGGATCATTTGTTCTTTGGGTGTTGAGTTTGATGAGTTCTTTATAGATTTTGGATACTAGCCCTTTATCTGATATGTCATTTGCAAATATCTTCTCCCATTCTGTCGGTTGTCTTTTGGTTTTGTTGACTGTTTCTTTTGCTGTCCAAAAGCTTTTTATCTTGATGAAGTCCCAGTAGTTCATTTTTGTCCTTGTTTTCCTTGCCTTTGATGATGTTTCTATGAAGAAGTTGCTGCGGCTGAGGTCGAAGAGGTTACTGCCTCTGTTCTCCTTTAGGATTTTGATGGACTCCTGTCTCACATTTAGATCTTTCAACCATTTGGAGTCTCTTTTTGTGTGTGGTGTAAGGAAATGGTCCAGTTTCATTCTTCTGCATGTGGCTGTCCAATTTTCCCAACACCATTTGTTGAAGAGACTGTCTTTTTTCCATTGGACATTCTTTCTTGCTTTGTCGAAGATGAGTTGGCCATAGAGTTGAGGGTCCATTTCTGGGCTCTCTATTGTGTTCCTTTGATCGATGTGTCTGTTTTTGTGCCAATACCATACTGTCATCATGATGACAGCTTTGTAATAGAGCTTGAAGTCCGGAATTGTGATGCTGCCGGCTTTGCTTTTCTTTTTCAACATTCCTCTGGCTATGCGGGGTCTTTTCTGGTTCCATACAAATTTTAGGATGATTTGTTCCATTTCTTTGAAAAAAGTGGATGGTATTTTGATGGGGATTGCATTGAATGTGTAGATTGCTCTAGGTAGCATTGACATCTTCACAATATTTGTTCTTCCAAACCATGAGCATGGAACGTTTTTCCATTTCTTTGTGTCTTCCTCAATTTCTTTCATGGGTATTTTATAGTTTTCTGAGTACAGATCCTTTGCCTCTTTGGTTAGATTTATTCCTAGGTATCTTATGGTTTTGGGTGCAATTGTAAATGGGATCGACTCCTTAATTTCTCTTTCTTCTGTCTTGTTTTGGTGTATAGGAATGCCACTGATTTCTTTGCATGATTTTATATCCTGCCACTTTACTGAATTCCTGTATGAGTTCTAGCAGTTTTGGGGTGGAGTCTTTTGGGTTTTCCACATAAAGTGTCATATCATCTGCAAAGAGTGAGAGTTTGACTTCTTCTTTGCTGATTTGGATGCCTTTTATTTCTTTTTGTTGTCTGATTGCTGAGGCTAGGACTTCTAGTACTATGTTGAATAGCAGTGGTGATAGTGGACATCCCTGCCACGTTCCTGACTTTAGGGGGAAAGCTCTCAGTTTTTCCCCATTGAGAATGATATTCGCTGTGGGTCTTTCATAGATGGCTTTTATGATAGTGAGATGTGTATCCTCTATCCCTATATTCTCAAAATCATGTCCCTCAGCTAAAATCACTGATTTTACACTTTAATTTCCTTCTTAGATTCATCACTGTTCATATCTGTATGTTGTGATTATTTGTCTGTTGATTCTCTAATCAGAGCAAGAGCTCTCTGAAGATAGGGATCCTGTCCACTTTTGTTCACTGATAAATCCTTGGCAGTTTAGCACAGGGAATGGCACCATAGTGGATGCTACTTATGAGGTAAACTGAGGGAATCCCAGTACCTTTCTGATCCTTACCAGGATCAGAATTCCTCTACCAGACCCAGAATTCTACTACCAACACAATTTTCTAAGAAAGCACAATATCAGTATAAGGGATAGTTTATAAAATGTTTCAAAAACCAGTGTCTGGGTCCCTTTCCCTCCATTTCCATCAGATCTTTTATACCAAGAGCATAAGCTAATTTGTATTACTAGTAAATGTTAAAGGACACAAATAATTTAAAAAATGAATTTGAGCAAGACATGGGCAATATATGGTCTTTCTTTAAAGAAAAAAAGGCTCAAAAACGGTCTTTAAAAAGGTCTTTCTTAAAGACAGTATTTCTAAAAGTAAAATTGAGGACTTACGTAGCAAAACTCAGGTGTTTTTTCATTAATTTAGGTCATTTACACTATTGCACTATATTATGACAAAAGAATCTTGAGTCAGTTGGATGTATCTTTCCTTTGTATTTGCATGAATTTAAAATTTGAGTTACACACATTGAAAAGGTCAGTAGATAGCATTCTGGTATTTTATCAAAGATAATGTGGCTGTTTGTTGTGGCTCTGGTTCTAGGCAGTATGAAACTGTGGTTCCACTTGAAGATTCTATTGTGACTGAGGTTACAGGAACTCTACAAGAATGGGCCAGTCTGTGGAAACAACTCTATGTGGTAAGTATTGATAAGTAGCTTACTAGATCTTTAAAGTTCCATTAGAAAAGTGAAAAAAATTTATCTTACATATGCCAATTACAAATTTTTAGATTTCTGAATATTTGCAACTTTGTTCCTAATATTAACCGAAATATGGTACACTAAGTGTTGTTCAACCTGAAGAGAACACATTATTTGTATGCCTTCAGTTCCATAACATCAGGGGTTTTAGCTGTCTTACCCACTGCTGTAGCCCTAGAAGCTTTCATAAAACAGGTGTTTCCTGAATGAATGAACAAACTTGAGTTTCATTGTGAACCTAAAGGTGGGTAAAGGCCAAGAAGTTTTATCAACAGTTTCTTATAGCTACTAAGCTTATAGGATATGCCATATATGACATGTTTTGCTAAGTCCACAATTAATAAAAAGATTAATAAAAACCCAATCCATATCCTCTGGAAACTTGGAGAGTAGAGGGAGATAGGACACAAAAAAATCTGGCTGAAGTAAGTGACAAGGTTTGGGTTCTGTTATTTCATCAAGATGGAATAAGCACATTCTGTTATACTCCTCTTACTAATTACAACAAAATCCTGGACAAAACCCATAAATCATCTACCAGAAAACTCTGAAAGTAAAGGAAAAGAAGGTGGAGTGACTAGGGACATTTGAACTCAAGGATTGAGTGAGTTCCCTGATTGTTGTTTTTTCTTGCCTCTCATATACTTTGGCTTGGGCTTCTCTCTAGAGAAGCCCACCACCTGGAAATACTAATGGGTGCACACAAAAAGCACCAAAGAAAGCCTTTTCTTTTTAGCCAGAGGATGGCTCAGCAAGACAGAAACCTTCTTTTTCCTTCACATCGGACGGGTAATGTGCAGAGGTTGTAACAAGGTTTGAGTGAGGTACATGTCATACAACAGTGTGAACACCGTATCATCATGCTTATGAACTACAAAAGGATCAAGACAGAAACCTTTTAACCTATCCTTTATGTTCACTAGAGAACATTGCAATAAAAGCTGCACTCCCTTGTACCCTCCCAAACAGGCATTACAGTAGTGGAATTGGTGACCAGAACTCCCATCTTACATACCCACTCTTCCCCACACCTGCAGTAACAAGGTGTCCCTCTCCAGTGGAGCCTTAGACCAAACTCTGACTTCTATCCCTCCCCACTACAGTAATGAGACAGTGCCTCTCTTCAGTGGGTCCCTGCAGGAGGATTCTGACTGCAACTTCACCAGCACTTGCAAAGTGGCACCTTCCCCAGCAGAGCCTGTGGGTGGGACTCTGGATTTCACAACTACCCAGTGTTAACAAGGTGATACCCTTATTTTGCAGAGTTCTGTGGGCAAAACTCTGACTTCCTCCTGTGCTCTGAAGTAAGGAAGAAGCATCCCTCCACAGAGGAGCCTGTGGTTAGAACTCTTGATTTCCACTTCCCTTGTAATAATAAGTGGGTCCCTCTGCAGCTGAGCCCGTAGGCAGGACTGACTCTCACCCTCTCCCCATTAATGAGACAGTGCCTCTCTCTCTAGTACACGATGTGAACAGTACCCTGTTTTTCATCCTTGCCCTGCTGAAATGAGGCAGTGCTTCTCCCCACCCAAATCCATGCTGAGTATAAGTGAAGTGGAGTTCTGCTATCTAGGTAACACACTAATGGGGGGAAACCATAAGAGCACTGGAAAGACTTTATATACTAAATTGACATTTAAATCACAGCCCAGAAAAGTAAGCCTAGAATTGCCTTCTGAACTTAAGCAGATTGACCACCTGCTAAAATAGAAGATTTAAATAGGAATCAGAATGTCATAGGATAATACTTAAAATGTCCAGTATACAGACCAAATTTACTTCACAAATGAAAAATCAGGAAAATCTCAACTCTAATAAGATAAGATAATCAATAGATGCCAACTTTGAAATGACACAGATGTTGGAACCATCAGCAAGGATCTTAAAGCTGTTTTTGTAAAATTGTTCCACCAAGCAATTAGAGACACTCTTGAAACAAATGAAAACATAGGAAACTGCAGCAATAGAAGTAGAAAACATAAATAATCAAATGAAAATTTTAGAACTGAAAAATACAGTAACCAAAATTTAAAAATTACTGGGTAGGCTCAATAGCAGAATGGAAAGAACAGAGGAAGGAATTAGTGAACTTAAAGATGGATCAATAGAAATTATCCAATCTGAATAATGGAGTGAAACTAAATGGAAAAGTAAGCTTAGCCTCAGAGACCTGTGGGACAATAACAAAAGATCTAACATTTAGGCATTAGAGTACTAGATGGGAAGGACAGAATGTGGACCTAAAAAAATTTTGAAGAAATAATGGCTTAAAATTCCCAAATTTGGGGGCACCTGGGTGGCTCAGTTCATTGAGCAACTGCCTTCAGCTCAGGTCATGATCCCAGAGTCCTGAGATTGAGTCCCACATTGGGCTCCCGGCTCAGTGGGGAGCCTGCTTCTCCCTCTGATCCTCTCCCCTCTCATGCTGTTTCTCACTCTTTCTCTCTCTCTCAAATAAATAAATAAAATCTTTAAAAAAAAATTCCCCAAATTGGCGAAAGACATAAGTCTACAGACTCAAGAAGCTGAGTGAACTCCAAACAGGATAAACCTAAAGAAATCCGTGCACAAATTGTTGTTAAACTTCTGAAAATTAAAGCAAAAGAAAAAATCTTTATATGCACTGTTGTATTTGTGTATTTAAAAAATATATATGTATATTAAAATTTTTATATATTTTTAAATTCCAAATTAATTAATATACAGTGTTAGATTATTTTCAGGTGTATAAGATAGTGATGCAACAATTCTATACATTACTCAGTGCTTATCATAAGTGCATTCTTTTTTTCATGTTTTTAAAAAAATTTCTTTAAATTTTACTCAGCTAACGTACAGTGCAATATTGGTTTCTGGAGTAGAACTCATCACTTACATACAACACCTAGTGCTCATCACCACAAGTGCCCTCTTTAATACCCATCACCCATCTAGCCCATCTCCCACCCACCTCCCTCCCTTAACTCTCAGTTTGTTCTCTGTCATTAAGAGTCTCTTACGGCTCTTATTAACACACTGTGAATTGTGCAAGACTGTTGAATCACAGATCTGTACCTCTGAAACAAATAATACAATATATGTTAAAAAAAAAAAAGATAGCAGGAGGGGAAGAATGAAGGGGGGAAATTGGGGGAGAGAACCATGAGAGATGATGGACTCTGAAAAACAAACTGAGGGTTCTAGAGGGGAGCGGGGTGGGAGGATGGGTTAGCCTGGTGATGGGTATTAAAGAGGGCACATTCTGCATGGAACACTGGGTGTTATACACAAACAATGAATCATGGAACACTACATCTAAAACTAATGATGTAATCTATGATGATTAACAAAACAATAAAAAATTTAAAAAAAATTAACACACTATTAAATAATCCATGGATCTCAAGAAATAAAAAATATGTTGAATGTAAATGAAAACATAATATATTAAAATGTATGGGATGCAGGGGCGCCTGGGTGGCTCAGTTGGTTAAGTGACTGCCTTTGGCTCAGGTCATGATTCTGGAGTCCCGGGATTAAGTCCCGCATCGGGCTCCCTGCTCAGCAGGGAGTCTGCTTCTCCCTCTGACCTTCCCCCCTCCCATGTTCTCTCTCTCTCTCATTCTTGTGCTCTCAAATAAATAAATAAATAAATAAAATCTTTAAAAAAAATAAAATGTGTGGGATGCATTTAAAGCAGTGCTGAGAGGGACATTTATAACATTAAGTGCATATAATAGAAAAAAAACATGATGTCAAATCAGTAATTGCAGCTCCTACTTCAAGAATCTAAAAAAAAGAAGATAAACCCAAGTAAGCAGAATGCAGGAAAAAATAGAGCAGAAATTAATGAGATTAAAAATAGAAAAACAAGAGAAAAAAATGAAACCAAAAGCCAGTTTTTAAAAATATCAATAAAATTTATGAACATCTACCAAGACTGACAAGGAAAATGGGAGAAAATAGTAATTACCAATATACTGGGACTAAAGAAAGAGATTCACTGTAGATTCCACTGACATTAAATGGGTAATAAAAGAATACTATGATATGTAAGTGAGAATCTACCTGAATAAAACAAATCCTTGAATCACAAAATCACCAAAATTCACCCAAGATAAAATTGGTAATCTTAATATCCAACAGCTATTAAAGTAAATTTATGAAAGTCCTTCCAAAAATGAAATGACTAGGCCCAGATGGTTCCACTGGTAAATTCTACCAACAGTCTAAAGAAGAAAAACCAGCAGATCGTAGCATTGTCAGAAAAAGCATTTGAGAAAATCCAACACTCTTTAATGATAAAAACTCTCAGCAAGGGGTGCCCGGGTGGCTCAGTTGTTAAGCATCTGCCTTCGGCTCAGGTCATGATCCCAGTGTCCTGAGATCGAGCCCCGCATTGGGCTCCCTGCTATGCAGGAAACTAGCTTCTCCCTCTCCCACTGCCCCCGCTTGTGTTCCCTCTCTTGCTGTGTCTCTCTCTGTCAAATAAATAAATAAAATCTTAAAAAAAAAAAAAAAAACCTTTCAGCAAACTAGGAATAAAGTGGACTTTTTCACCCTGAGAAAGGGCATTTATGAAAACCTACAGCAAATGTCATACTTAATGGTGACCGTCTGCTTTGGGGAACAAGGTTGAGGATGTCTGCTTTTAACAGTTTTAACAGTTTTACTCAGGTTAGTACTGGAAGACTTAACCAGTGCAGTAAGGCAAAAAAAGGGAAGAAGGGACATACAGATTAGAATGAAGAAAAAAAGCTGGTCCTATTTGCAGAGCATACCTATTTGTAGAAAATACAAATCAAAACTGCAGTGAAATATCACCTCACACCAGTCAGAATTGGCCACATAGGAAATCCCAAAGAATCTACAAACAACAAAACCCACTAGAATGTACAAAAGATACTCCTAAAACAATTAAGTTTGTAGTTATAGGATAGCAAATCAAAATACTCTTTTTCTTTCAGTCAATTAATTAATTATATTGCCATATATTAGCAATGGATAATTGGAAACCAAATTTTTAAAACAATACTATTTGATTAAAGGCCTAAATATGAGATATGAAACCATAAAAATCCTAGAGAAGAACACAGGCAATAACCTCTTTGACATTGGCCATAGCAACTTCTTTCTAGATATGTCTCCTGGGACAGGGGAAACAAAAGCAAAAATAAAGTATTGAGATTTCATCAAAATGAAAAGCTTCTATACAGCAAAGGAAACAATCAACAGAAGGCAACCTATGGATTGGGAGAAGATATTTGCAAATTGCCCTCTGGTAAAGGATTAGTATTCAAAATACATAAAAAACTTATAAAAATCAACACAAAGGATAAGCAGAAGACATGAATAGACATTTTTCTAAAGAAGACGTATAGATGGCCGATAGACACACAAAAAGATGCTCAAAACCCATCACCAGGAAAATACAAGTCAAAACTACAGTGAAATAATCACCTCACACCAGTCAGAATGGCTAAAATCAACAACACAAGAAACAAGGATGCAGAGAAAGGGGAACCCTCGTTCATTCTTGGTAGGAATGCAAGCTGGTGCAGCCACTCTGCAAAACAGTATGGAGGTTCCTCAAAAAGTTAAAAATAGAAGTACCCTATGATCCAGCAATTACACTACTAGGTATTTACCCAAAGGATACAAAAATACTGATTCAAAGGGGTATATGCACCCCGATGTTTATAGCAGCACTATCAACAATAGCCAAACTATGGAGAGAGCCCAAATGTCCATTGACTGATGATGGATAAAGAAGATGTGGTATCTCTATACAGTGGAATATTACTCAGCAATCAGAAAAATGAAATCTTGCCATTTGCAATGACATGGATGGAGTTAGAAAGTATTATACTAAGCAAAATAAGTCAGAGAAAGACAAATACCATATGATTTCACTCATATGTGGAATTTAAGAAACAAAGCTATAGAGAACAAACTGATGGTTACTGGATGGAAGGTGGGTTGGGGGAATGGGTTAAATAGGTGATGGGGATTAAGGAGTGCACTTGTGATGAGCACCAGGTGTTGTGTGGAAGTGCTGAATCACTAAATTCTACACCTGAAACCAATATTACACTATGTTAACTAACCTGAATTGAAATGAAAACTTGAAAAAAAAGAGAAAAAATAATGGTGTTTTAAACAAAATACACATTTATTTCTTTTTCAAGTGAGCACAGGCATTCTGGATTTAGTATGGCGGCTCTACAGTTGTCAAAGACTCAGGATCAGAAATGTTCTGAATAAATTAGAGCTGCTATTTGATGCAATAGCTTAGAACATTTAAAATTTGAAAAATCTTTCAGGTGTGCATTGAGGCCAGTGTACTCACTGATTTTCTAGAGACATGGAAAAACTTGAAAGTGGGAGGCTTGTGTTGGAAAGAAGACAACTGCAAACAATATTTTTTAAAAATATTTTATATCTAAAGTTTGAAATTGCCATGGTAATTTTTAAATTTACCTTCTGATGAATGGAATGTTGGAATGTTGCCTTTCTTTGCCATCTTAACAAATTGCAGTGTTTCTGGTTAATTCTTTTAAAAGTATTGTTGGGACGCCTGGGTGGCTCAGTCGGTTAAACGGCTGCCTTCGGCTCAGGTCATGATTGAGTCCCGAGAAGCAGGCTCCCTGCTCAGAGGGGAGTCTGCTTCTCCCTCTGCCAGCCTGTAGCCCTGTTTGTGCTTGCTCTCTTTCTCTTTGACAAATAAAAAAAATCTTAAAAAAATATAAAAGTATTGTTAATATGATAAGTGTCAAATGATTGTTATTCTATTATGAATGTAGGAGGTCAGTCATGTAGCCAGTGAAATTCAAAACAAATGAATACACATCTTCAAATAACTCTTTCTACTGGGAGAGAATAAAAATTTGTTATATTACTAAAATCAGTAAGAGAGCTAAACATTCTCCCTTTGTTTTCCCTACTTAATTTCAAGCCATATAGTTCTTCTTAATCTAACTTTCTAAGAGCAAAGTAACTACCTAGCTGTCCTCTGAGAAAGAGTATACTTAAGAACCAGAATGAATCTAGGTTAACAACTTTTAAAGTCTAATTTATCTGATTCTGAAAACAAAAGAAAAATAAAAGACAAAGAGTAAACTGAGAAACAAGTCTCAACATATGTAACTATAAAGATTAACATCTTTCTGTATATTGATTACATAAAAATCAATAGGAAAACCAGTAAGAATACCAATAGATAATCAGCAAAGATACAGACAAGCCATTCACAAAACAATACATTAAGGAAATAGTCTTACTAGTAAGAGATGTAAATTAAATCAGTGAGATAATGAGATAACCCTAACCATTCCCAGATATTCTCCTTCATATTAACAGGCAAGAAAGTGAAATTTATTTTTATTTTTATTTTTTTATTATATTCAGTTAGCCAACGTATAGTACATCATTAGTTTTTAATGTAGTATTCAACTATTCATTAGTTTTGTATAACACCCGGTGCTCATCACAACATGTGCCCTCCTCAATACTCATCACCCAGTTACCCCATCCCCCCATTCCCCTCCCTTCTGTAACCCTCAGTTTGTTTCCTGGGGTCCAGAGTCTTTTATGGTTTGTCTCCCTCTCTGATCTCTTCCCATTCTGTTTTCCCTCCCTTCCCCTGTGGTCCTCCGCGTTATTCCTTATGCTCCACATGTGAGAGAAACCATATGATGATTGTCTTTCTCTGCTTGACTTACTTCACTTAGCATAATCCCCTCCAGTTCCATTAAAAAAAAAAAAAAAAGGAAGTGAAAATATTTGCTGGTGGATATCAAGTTTTAATTAGCACATCTGAAAAATAATTTAGTAAAAGCCTTAAATTTCTTCAGACTTTTAAGTAATAAAAGTAATTCTAATTCTGGGAATTTGTTTTAAGATAATAATGTTAAATATGAGAATGGAGTGACTATTTCATAAATATTTACATGGAAGCAGTATTTGCAGTAGCAAAAATAAATTTACTTATCCAAATGTGCCAGCTGTAGTCCAGTTAAGATATAGATGTGTTAGTGCTTACATTAAATAGTATATTATATACTATTGTTTAATATAATATATATAATATATATTAATGCTTACATTACATAGTATATTATATATTATTATGTAATAAAGTGAATTTATGTAGAAATTATATATAAAGTATAATCTCACCTGCATTATGAAAATATATTTGGAAAACACATGAAGAAAATGCACCATAATTTTAATGAGAATTAATTGAGGGGCCAAGATGTTAGATTCTTTTTCTGATCAATTTTAAAAATTTTGAATTGTTAATATGTATTATTGTTAGGAAAAAATAAAACTTTCATTGAAATAATAAATGATATCGTGAAATACTACTACCAGTGTTAAGTGAAAAAGATATATATACAAGAGATTAAGGTAGGAGATTATACTAGTTAATTTGCTATGTTTAGCTTTTATCACAGTATCAGCAAATATATATTAAATTCTAGAGAAAGGGCTTTGGACATGGTCTTAAATCTGAGCCTTTCATCTTCTGTGTTAGGCTTCTTACTAAATCGTAGATTTATATTACCCATTTATACACAAAAATTATTTCAGAGAGTTGTTAGAGATGAAATAAAATTGCATATAAAGCTTCAAACACTAAATCAGTGTTGATTATATTATCTTGTTTTTGATATGAATTATATGTCTCTCCAGGTATACATAATTGACATCTATTTTCTGATATAGGTGATATTTAGAATGATAGCAGTTTCATCACTTAAGAAGCTTTTCTCTGTAGAGAAATAAATAGACTCAATGAAGTGGACTTCATTTGTATAATGAGGTATAATGGAGTGCTTAGATAAGAGTGTATGTATACTTGAGCCAGGATAGAAAAACCTCCATCCTTCTGAGGCAGTTAAAACCTTAATTTCCCATTCCAGTAACCTTACTTTGATATGAAAACCATCATTTATGGAAAATGGTGACATCATTACTCATTCCTGTCAAAAACAAGATTGTGAAATTTTAAATATTTATGCTACAAGTAATTTTTAGTTTTTTAAAACAAAAGCACATTAGAAATCACACACGGGGTCGCCTGGGTGGCTCAGTTGGTTAGGTGTCTGCTCAGTTGGTTAGATGTCTGCTCAGTTGGTTAGGTGTCCGTTGGTCATGATCCCAGGGTCCTGGGATGGAGCCCCACATGGGCTCTCCGCTCAGTGGGGAGTCTGCTTCTTCCTATCCCTCTGTGCGTGGTCTCTCTCTCTCTCAAAAATAAAAAAAATCTTAAAAAGAAATCATACACAGAAGGTATCTTTCTCTTTTTGCCAAGATAAAAATTGAGGTCAATTATTAATAAAACTAGAAAATAAATATATTAGAATTATCTTTATTCTTCATTTTTAGAGTTATCACAGCAATGGAAAAAAGAAAATTTTCCAACAACTAAGAAATCTTCATCAAAAAACTATATAGGTGTTTCATTTTATTTTTTTTATTTAAATTTATTTATTTATTTATTTATTTATTTTATTATGTTATGTTAGTCACCATACAGTACATCATTAGTTTTTGATGTAGTGTTCCATGATTCATTATTTGCATATAACACCCAGTGCTCTATTAGCCAAGGTATAGTACATCATTAGTGTTTGATATAATGTTTCAATGATTCTTTTTTTTTATAATGTTCAATGATTCTTTAGTTCAGTATAATACCCAATGCTCATCATATCACATGCCCTCTTTAATGCCCATCACCCAGTTACTCCATCCCCCCACCTACCTCCCTTTTCACAACCCTCAGTTTGTTTTCCAGAGTCAAAAGTCTCATATGGTTTGTCTCCCTCTCTGATTTCTTCCCATTCAGTATCCCCCCCCACCCTATTGTGCTCTGCACTATCCCTTATGTCCCACATCTGAGTGAAGCCATATGATAATTGTGTTTCTCTGACTAACTTACTTCACTTGGCATAATACTCCCCAGTTCCACCCATGTCGATGTAAATGGTAGGTATTCATCCTTTCTGATGGCTGAGTAATATTCCATTGTATATATGGACCACATCTTTTTTATCCATTTGTCTGTTGAAGGGCATCCCAGCTCTTTCCACAGTTTGGCTATTGTGGACCTTGCTGCTATGAACATTGGGGTGCATGTGCTCCTTCTTTTCACTACACCTTTATCTTTGGGGTAAATACCCAGTAATGCAATTGCTGGGTCATAGGGTAGCTCTATTTTTAACATCCTGAGGAACCTCCATATTGTTTTCCAGAGTGGCTGTACCAGTTTGCATTCCCACCAGCAGTGTAAGAAGGTTCCCCTTTCTCCACATCCTCGCCAACATTTGTTGTTCCCTGTCTTGTTCTATGAGTGGGTTTAACAACCAATTATACTGTCTGTTAAGGTGACACTTACAGGGGTGCCTGTCTGGCTCAGTCAGTATAGCATGTGACTCTTGATCTTAGGGTTGTGAGTTCAAGACTCATGTTGGGCACAGAGCCTACTTAAAAAAAAAAAAAGACACTTTTATGAAATAAATGTAAAATGATGTGTACTTGCATTAATTTTGGGCTATGAATTTTCCCTCAAGTGTATAACTGCAGCATTTCATAATTGTAGCTAAATTGTTTTAGTCATTTATTTGTACTATTTTAGGATGACATGATATTAGAATTTTTACTTTCACATTAAAAACACATTTGAGTATCTGTAACGAAGTCTACCCTGTAGTTTACTTTTCCTTTGTGATAGAGTATACCTTAACACAGCAATATTTTCATGTTATAGGAAGATAATTAACGCACATTTCTAATAGAACATAGAGATTAAAGATATGCTTTATAACAGTTCTACTTTGTATTGAATAAGAAGTTTTTAAATTTTTTTCAGGAATCCCTAAGAAATGAACATTTCCTAGATTTTATTAGAAATAAGGCACAGCTCTCTAAATTCTGCTGTATAATGTCTTTCTAATCTTTGGAAGATTAAATTTGTAAATTGAAGTTGGCATGTCATGGGGTCCATGTAAAGAACAGAAGATGTAAAATCCATTTTTATGGTCATCCTAAGAATATTGATTTGCCAAGTTTACAAACATACATTGGTTTCCTTACATCATCGTATCTTTTGGGTCCAATGAGAGGAATTCAGCAGAGAAACATTGTATAGTGACTAAGTGCATGGGCTCTGGAGAGATACTCCGAGTGCAAATTCTGATGCTACAACTTGGTAGCTGTGTGATTTTGTGCCTCTTAGTTTTCTCCTAGGAGATAATAATGGTGTCTACCTCCTAGGGTTGTGATGTCGCTTAAATGGTATGAAAGTTTAGAATGGTACCTGGCACATTTTTAAATGCTTGATTAAATGCTTACTCATTATTTCATTTTTGTTGTTATTTAATAGGAATGATATTTACTGTTGTAGGAGTCTGTTCCTAAAGCAAGTCTTCTATCTTCTTTAGTCCTACATTTTTACAAAGATATCCTAGCCTCCATCCCACCTATCCTAAAAATATTAATCTTTAGAAGTGCAAGCTCTTTTTCTTGCTGCCTTTTCAAATATATTTTGTACATAACAAAGTGATAGTTTTAAAAGATTTTCTCTCCAAGTATATTCTGTAAATCAGTGTTTTAATGACTTTTAAGGCTGGTATTTTCTTTTTTTTGTTGTTGTTGTTGTTTTTTTTAATTTTATTATGTTATATTAGTCACCATACAATACATCACTGGTTTTTGATGTGGTGATCCACGATCCATTGTTTTTGTATAACACCCAGTGCTCCATGCAGTACGTGCCCTCCTTAATACCCATCACTGGGCTAACCAATCCCCCTCCCCCCTCCCCTCTAAAACCCTGTTTGTTTCTCAGAGTCCATAGTCTCTCATGGTTCATCTCTCCCTCCAATTCCCCGCCCCCTCATTTTTCCCTTCCTTCTCCTAATGTCCTCCATGCTATTCCTTATGTTCCACAAATAAGTGAAACCATATGATAATTGACTTTCTCTGCAAGGCTGGTATTTTCAATTGAAGATAACTTTTAGTATATTTTATCTTAGCTAGGTTTATAATCTAAAATAATATTTTGGCAGGCATCCTTGTGGCTATCCAGTATCTCCACTCCTCTTTTTCCTTATTAAAAGAGCCCCAAACAGTTTAGATTGGCAGTGTGTACAGCTAAAGTACCTACCTTTTTAGACTCCCTTGAAGCTAGGAGAGATGGTGTGATGCATTTCTGGTCATGAGCTATAAGCAGAAGTTTCTACAAAGTGTTTTCTGGAAAAGCCATTGTATTTCTTATAACAAATGAATTTACTACATCGGTATATGGTGGAGCTGCTATCTTATTACTAGGAGATGGCATTTGTGAGGGTAAAAATCACTTTCCAAGGATTGCAGAACACAAAAATAGATGTCTTAGATATTGCTGACACTGTACAATCACTGTAAAAGCCGTAGACTACTTTGGAATTTTTTGTTATGTGAAAAACTAATTCTCTAATGGTTAAATCCTTTTATCAGGTTTATAAAATGCAGACAAACACAAATCTAATTGATTTATGAGGTATCACTGAAGGAAGAGTGAATTAACTCATTACATGATTGATTACCACTACTTTTATTTATTTTTTATTTTTTATTTTTTTTTTTTAAAGATTTTATTTATTTATTTGACAGAGAGAGACAAGCGAGAGAGGGAACACAAGCAGGGGGAGTGGGAGAGGGAGAAGCAGGCTTCCCGCGGAGCAGGGAGCCCGATGCGGGGCTTGATCCCAGGACCCTGGGATCATGACCTGAGCTGAAGGCAGACGCTTAACGACTGAGCCACCCAGGCGCCCCTACCACTACTTTTAATTCACTAATTTTGTTTTTCTGTAAAACAGTGTACTTGCCTTCATTATTGTCTGTATCTATTGAAATGGAAAGAAAGATATTTTTAAATTGTTTATATACAAGTGCATATTTTAAATTTACTTTTTCTTTCAGATTTAAATTTCACTGACGAGTATTTTAATCTTATAATACATAGCTTTTATAGCAGACATATTCAACTTACATTTATTTGAAAATTTATAGACTCCATGAAGACATGATAACTGAAGAAAAAATAACCTAAGTAGTAGATATTATTTCATTTTATTATACTGCCTTTTTTAATGGGCTAAATTTTCTTTGTGAAGTACATTTTTATTTCAGTATTCTTTTTGAAAGTATTTGCAAAAGAAATGATAAATTAGGTTCCTGGATTACTTTTATATCATCATTGGGGAATAGTTGTAATAAAATAACATCGGGATAGTTGTATGGAAACAGAATGTTAAAATTGGACTATTTCTGCCTTACATACACTTATGTCCTATTTTAAGGCCCAGGACTACTCCCACTCCCACCCACATGCAAGATAGGCTAAGAAACTGTGAAGCATGTTTGGTTAGCAGTAGGTCAATTTAATGAAATATGTGTAACATTTGTCTACTAAAAACTATAAAATATTACTGAGAGGTTAAAGAAGACCTAAATAAATGGAGCAAGATGTCATGCTTGTGGAGTGGCAAACTCAATTTTGTTAAGATGTCCATTCGCTCCAAAATTAATACATACATCAACACAGTAAGTAACAAGCAAAATTTCAGTGGGCATTTTTTGGCAGAAATTGATTATGTTTATTCTACAATATATATATGGAAACATAAATGGCTGGAGTATCCAAAGCAAACTTGAGGAAGAACCAAGTTGGAGGTCTTTGTATATGTGATTTCAAGACTAACTATGAAGTATAGTAATCAAGACAAAAAGTATTGACAAAAGGATAGGCATATACATCAGTGGAATAGAGACCATAACTGACCAGACAGATATAGTCAATTAATTTTTTTCTTATTTATAAATTTAAAATGAAGATTGTGTATAATTTAAGGAGTGCAACATGATGATCCAATACATACATAGTTGGTGAAATAAGTACTAGAGGCAACCTCATTAACATGTCACCTCCTCTTCACATAGTTATCATTCTTTGTGTGTGATGAGTGTCCCTGAAATGTATTCTCTCAGCATATTTTTAGTCATCAGTGCAGTATTATTAAGTATAGTCATCATGCCTGTATATTAGATCTCTGGATTATTCATCCTATGTAACTGTAACTTTGTACCCTTTCAGCAACATCTCCCATTTCCTCAGCCTTTGATACCACTGATCTACTCTCTGCTTCTGTAAATTATTCTTTTTTTAGATTCTGTATATGTTATATAAAAGCATATTTTAAAAATATGTGTGGGGCGCCTGGGTGGCTCAGTCGTTGGGCATCTGCCTTTGGCCGAGGTCATGATCCCAGGGTCCTGGGATCGAGCCCCGCATTGGGCTCTCTGCTCAGCCTGCTTCTCCCTCTCCCACTCCCCCTGCTTGTGTTACCTCTCTCGCTGTCTCTCTCTCTCTCTCTGTCAAATAAATAAAATCTTTAAAAAAAATATGTGTGTGTGTGTATATATTATAATATCTGTGTAATCCTAAATGATATACACTTGTGCAGGTGTTTATATGGTAAAATTACTCTGTACAAACTTTTCTACAACTCCCTTTTATCTCTTAATATGTTTTCACATTTATTCATGTTGTATTTTTTATATTATATTAGTAGTTGTTCATTTCATGATTGTATAGTATTCCATATGACTATGCCATATGTATCCATTCCACTGTTGGTTGACATTACGGTTAACTCCTTTTTTTTTTTGCCCATGTTCAGGAGTGAGACTGGTCTATAATTTTCCTTTCTCCAGTGTGAACTTGGTCTGGCTTTGGTATCAAGATTATACTAACATCATAAAATGAATTGGAGAGTTTTCTCTCTTTTTATTTTCTAAAAATTTTTATGTAAGATTGTGATTACCTGTTTCTTGAATATTTGATAGAACTACCTTTAGGTTAGTGTTTTATTCATGAGATGATTTTTTAAATTACTGATTCTATTTCTCTAATGATTTTGGAATCATTCAGGATTTTTTGGGTTATTTTTGATTTCTTTGTTCTCGGAATTTTTCTATCTCACTTAAGTTTTTAATGGTAAAGACATAAATTGCCTTTTGCAATAGTTACTTCCTGTTTTCATTCCTAATATTTATTTTTGCCACCTTATTCATCTCACTCAGACTTGCCAGAGGTTTGTCTATTTAATTTTTAAATTTTAAATTTTATTTTTTTTTAAGATTTATTTGAGAGAGAGAGAGAGAGAGTGTGAGTGGGGGGAGGGGCAGAGGGAGAGAGAGAATCTTAAGCTGACTCCCCGCTGAGCTTGGAGCCTGACTCTGTCCTGATCTCATGACCCTGAGATCATGACCTGAACCAAAATCAAGAGTTGGATGCTCAGTTGAGCCACCCAGGAGCCCCTCTATTTTAGTAACCTTTTCAGGTAATACCTTTTGGTTTTGCTAACCCTCAATTATAGTCTCATTTTCCATTTATTTAATTTGTGTTCTTGTTTTTATTTCCTTCCAACATCTTTTTATGGGTTTTTTTTTCTTTTTTTTTTTTATTCTTATGTTAATCCCCATACATTACATCATTAGTTCTAGATGAAGTGTTCCATGATTCATTGTTCGTGCACAACACCCAGTGCTCCATGCAGAACGTGCCCTCCTCAATACCCACCACCAGGCCAACCCATCCTCCCACCCCCCTCCCCTCTAGAACCCTCAGTTTGTTTTTCAG
>NC_138369.1:16552807-16583114 GCF_054177405.1 Leptonychotes weddellii
TATTTGGGGTCTTTTCTGGTTCCATACAAATTTTAGGATTATTTGTTCCATTTCTTTGAAAAATGTGGATGGTATTTTGATAGGGATTGCATTGAATGTGTAGATTGCTCTAGGTAGCATTGACATCTTCACAATATTTGCTCTTCCAATCCATGAGCATGGAACGTTTTTCCATTTCTTTGTGTTTTCCTCAATTTCTTTCATGAGTATTTTATAGTTTTCTGAGTACAGATTCTTTGCCTCTTTGGTTAGATTTATTCCTAGGTATCTTACAGTTTTGGGTGCCATTGTAAATGGGATCGACTCCTTAATTTCTCTTTCTTCTGTCTTGTTGTTGGTGTATAGGAATGCCACTGATTTCTGTGCATTGATTTTATATCCTGCCACTTTAGTGAATTCCTGTATGAGTTCTAGCAGTTTTGGGGTTGGAGTCTTCTGGGTTTTCCACATAAAGTATCATATCATCTGCAAAGAGTGAGTGTTTGACTTCTTCTTCGCCGATTCGGATGCCTTTTATTTCTTTTTGTTGTCTGATTGCTGTGACTAGGACTTCTAGTACTATGTTGAATAGCAGTGGTGATAGTGGACATCCCTGCTACGTTCCTGACCTTACGGGGAAAGCTCTCAGTTTTTCCCCATTGAGAATGATATTCGCTGTGGGTTTTTCCAGATGGCTTTTATGATATTGAGGTATGTACCCTCTATGCCTATACTCTGAAGAGTTTTGATCGAGAAAGGATGCTGTACTTTGTCAAATGCTTTTTATGCATCTATTGAGAGGATCATATGGGTCTTGTTCTTTCTTTTATTAATGTATTGTATCACATTGATTGATTTGCAGATGTTGAACCAACCTTGCAGCCCAGGGATACATCCCATTTGGTCGTGGTGAATAATCCTTTTAATGTACTGTTGGATCCTATTGGCTAGTATTTTGGTGAGAACTCTTGCATCCATGTTTATCAAGGATATTGGTCCTTAATTCTCCTTTTTATGGGGTCTTTTGTTTTGGGATCAAGGTAATGGTAGCCTCATAAAACGAGTTTGGAAGTTTTCCTTCCATTTCTATTTTTTGGAACAGTTTCAGAAGAATAGATATTAATTCTTCTTGAAATGTTTGGTAGAATTCCCCTGGGAAGCCATCTGGCCATGGGCTCTTGTTTGTTGGGAGATTTTTGATGACTGCTTCAATTTCCTTGCTGGTTATGGGTCTGTTCAGGGTTTGTATTTCTTCCTGGTTCAGTTTTGGTAATTCATACATCACTAGGGATGCATCTATTTCTTCCAGATTATCTAATTTGCTGGCATAAAGTTGCTCATAATACGTTTTTATAATTGTTTGTATTTCTTTGGTGTTGGTTGTGATCTTTCCTCTTTCATTCATGATTTTATTTATTTGGGTCATTTTTCGTCTGGCCAAGGGTTTATCAATCTTGTTAATTCTTTCCAAGAACCTGCTCCTAGTTTCGTTGATCTGTTCTGTTCTTTTGGTTTCTATTTCATTGATTTCTGCTCTGATCTTTATTATTTATCTTCTCCTGCTGGGTTTAGCAGGTTTATTTGCTGTTATTTCTCTAGCTCCTTTAGGTGTAGGGTTAGGTTGTGTATTTGAGACCTTTCTTGTTTCTTGAGAAAGGCTTGTATTGCTATATACCTTCCTCTTAGGACTGCCTTTGCCGTATTCCAAAGATGTTGAACAGTTGTGTTTTCATTTTCATTTGTTTCCATGAATTTTTAAAATTCTTCTTTAATTTCCTGGTTGACGCATTCATTCTTTAGTAGGATGCTCTTTACCCTCCAAGTATTTGAGTTCTTTCTGACTTTCCTCTTGTGATTGAGTTCTCGTTTCAAAGCATTGTGGTCTGAAAATAGGCAGGGAATGATCCCAGTCTTTTGGTAGCGGTTGGGGCTTGATTTGTGTCCTAGGATGTGATGTGTTCTGGAGAGTGTTCCATGGGCACTAGAGAAGAATGTGTATTCTGTTGCTTTGGGATGGAATGTTCTGAATATATCTGTGAAGTCCATTTGGTCCAATGTGTCATTTAGTTTTTATTTCCTTGTTGACCTTTTGCTTAGACAGACCGTCATTAGTTTTTGATGTAGTGTTCCATGATTCATTGTTTGTGTATAACACCCAGTGCTGCATGCAATACGTGCACTCCTTAATACCCATCACTGGGCTAACCCATCCACCCACCCACTCCCCTCCTAAACCCTCAGTTTGTTTCCCGGAGTCCATAATGTCTCAGGGTTTGTCTCCCCTCTGATTCCCCACCCCCCTTCATTTTCCCTTCCTTCTCCTTGTGTCCTCCATGCTATTCCTTATGTTCCACAAATAAGTGAAACCATAGGATAATTGACTTTCTCTGCTTGACTGATTTCACTTAGCATTATCTCCTCCAGTTCCATCCATATTGATGCAAAAGTTGGGTATTCATCCTTTCTGATGTATATATGAACCACATCTTCTTTTTTTTTTTTTTTTTAAGATTTTATTTATTTGCGAGAGAGAGAATGAGAGACAGAGAGCATGAGAGGGAGGAGGGTCAGAGGGAGAAGCAGACTCCCTGCTGAGCAGGGAGCCTGATGTGGGACTCGATCCCGGGACTCCAGGATCATGACCTGAGCCGAAGGCAGTCGCCTAACCAACTGAGCCACCCAGGCGCCCCTGAACCACATCTTCTTCATCCATTGTCTGTTTAAGGGCATCTCGGCTCTTTCCAGTTTGGCTATTGTGGACATTGCTGCTCTGAATATTGGGGTGCATGTGGCCCTTCTTTTCACTACATCTGTATCTTTGGGGTAAATGCCCTGTAGTGTAATTGCTGGATCAAAAGGTAGGCACCTCCACACTGTTTTCCAATGTGGCTGTATCAACTTGCATTCACACCAACAATGTAAGAGGGTTCCCCTTTCTCCACAACCTCTCCAATGTTTGTTGTTTCTTACCTTGTCAATTTTTTAAGCCATATCGATTTTTCAGGCCTATATATTTTTAATGTTTCATATTTCATTTAGAACAGTGCCTTGTAGAGATGGAGTTAATCTGACTTTATAAGTCCTTCATTACTTCATTTAAGAGTGATGACTTTCTTTATAGGTCATTCTGTCTTATCATTCATGTCTCTGCTGATGTTATAGTCTCAGCCACAGTCTCATTGTCACCATATTTGAAATTATAAATGTTCCCTCTCACACTCCTTATTTCCCAATCCTGCTTTTTCACTGTTGTATCACCTCTTGGATACTATATATTCTACTCATGTAATATTTTTTTTCTTTATACTGTAATGGAAGCTTCATGGAAGAAGGGATTTTTAAAAAATTTTTGTTTTGTGGATTGCTGTAACCCCAGTATTTAAAATCGTGCCTGGCACATTGTGGGTCCTTAGTAAATATTTGATGAGTTAATGAATACCTTTGTTGTCAGAATTTCCCGGAGAAGCATCTATTTTGAATCTGTTAATTAAAATCATGTAAAATTGCTGGTATTTGATTATTTGGACCTAATAAAATGACAGTTTCTTATTCAACCTAGTAAAACAATTGGTAATTTGGCTATCCACATGAAATATCACTAAATAAGAATTTTTCTAAGACAACTTTTAGTTTATTTATTGTCAATAACAGAATTACATGATACTATATATAGATGCACTCTTGATATGAATGATTTTGAGTTTTTTAAGATCACTATTAATAGGATTCTTGTTTTTTGTTACTTAAAATTTTTTTCTCATTTCTTCCACACACCATATAAGGAATGTATTGAAATTATAAGAGGTGCATTCTACCTTTTCAACTACCATTGCTTAGCGACACTGTTGCTAACTGAATCTCAGGGGTACTTCTGAGTGATAAATAGTAGACTGGGTCTTAACTGCCTTGTCAATACTTGCTGAAGAATGAATGTTCAAGAAGTACACTTGACCCTTGAACAATGTAGGGGCTAGGGATGCTGACTCCCTGCACAGTGGAAAATTCATTATAACTTATACTTCCTAAAAACTTTACTACTATCAGTCTATTGTTGACTCGAAGTCTTAACCAATAACATAAATAGGTGATTAACTTATATTTTGTGTGTTGTATGTATTATATACTGTGTTTTTATAATAAAGTAAGCTAGATAAAAGGAAATGTTATTAAGAAAATCATAAGGAAGAGAAAATACATTTATTGTACTGTATTTATCAGAAAAAACAAAAAAAAACCCCTGTGTATAAGTGGACCTGTGCAGTTCAAGCCCATGTTGCTCAAGAGTCACCTGCAGTCACAGAGTAAATTGAGTCTAACAGAAGGCAAAGCTGTCCTCTCCACTCAGTATTGAGGAAGGGGGCCTGCAGGGTGCTCTTTTTGAGAGGCTTCTGTGATGACAGGCCCAGAGCACTCAAAAAGATGGCTCCTTGCACTTCCACTGCCATCATCCAAAAGACAAACCAGCTGTCTCTGTGGAACCCAGTCCAGGACCTGCAGTCTTGCTCTACATTTCAGTTTCTTACTTTCAGTATTTTCAAAAGGAAAAAAAAAAAAAAAAGAAGCCCATGGTCTGACAGAGGATTTTTCTGCTGCCTTAAATGATGACAGTCTAGGGGAAGAAATACTAGAACTGCATGAACATTTTGTTATTCTGTGGCAAAAATAGTACTGATTGGGCGATCCTGCAGAAAATCTAGCTTATTTGATAGCCTTATCTATGTCTCACATTCTTCAGTATTCATCTACTCATTGTATGTGCATTTTGCTGACTGAAGCGTAAAAATGTGAGGAATTAAGAGTACTGAATATTCTATATCTGGATATATAAAATACAATTATGTGAGAGTCTTGCTTCATGGGTTTCTCTTTTTCTGCCTCCCCCCTTAAATGTCTTTAGCCATGTTTTCTTGTCCATCTGTATAATATCCTTGGGTGTTCTCATACATACCCACTATAGTCACAAAGTAAATTTCTATAGCTCCATCCTGGACTTCTGCCATGAATTTCTGACTCGTGTAGCCAACTGTTCACTGTACTTCTCTACTAAATTCCATAGATACTTCAACTCAACATGTTTAAAACAGCTCCTCCAGTGCTCCCCAGTACAGTTCCCTCAAACGCCTCATGAAGAAACATGGAAATCCTCATTGGCTCCTCCCTTTTTCTTCACCCCTTTGAATGATCAAGTTTCATCGTTTCCTAAATACTTCCCAAATCTATCACTTCCTCTCTAGCTGTAACTCCACAGACCTTCACCATTTCTTACCTAGACTTCCTACCTAGTTTTATTGTTCAAGACTCATTCTCTCTTGCATTCTCCATCTCCCTCATCACTTGTATCCACATTCTTCACACTACTACCAGAGTCACTTCCTAAATCATAAGTATGATCATATTATTTCTGATTAAATGCCTCCAGTGGCTTGCTTTCATGTACAGAATGCAGCCCAGGCTCTGTAACATGGTATACAAGGTGTTTTGAGATTTAGTTCTCTTTCCCTCTCTAGCTTAATATTTTCCTATTTCCCCATAAACACCTAGTGCTCTAAACCATTCTGGAAGATTCCAGTTCCTGGAGGGTGCTAGTTCTTCCACACCTCTAGTATCTTTTTCTCCATCCGGTTGATCTCTGCTCCAACACATACCCACTTCTGAGAAACCTTCCCAGGGTTCAGTGCCCAGCTCCCATAGCTGCCTGTCTGAAATAGCACTCATTTTAGTATATCCTAACTTTTTGTTCATTCGCCAGGCCTTGTCACCAACCCTTCTGGACTTTGAGCTTCTTAAAGTCAAGGACTTTTTTTCATCTCTTTACAGTGTTTACCATGGGGTTTGGCACATAATAGGTGTTTAGTAAATGTGTGACTTAATGGATGGGCATAATGAAAAAGCAATTGATGAAGTCACATGAGCTCTCTGCTGAACAGTTTATTTACCCCTACATGGAGATGTTAGTATTATCTCACAGTGCTGCTGTAATGGTTCTGTATATTAGGGAACTCATTTGAGCTCTGGGTCTTACCCCTGCTGCATCTAAGCAGTGACTGTGAGTGAGTCATTTAGCCCTTCCATACCTCTCATTCTTCATCTGTCAAGTGGAGGAGAGTACAACAATATCTGCCTTCCAGGTTTGTGGTGAAAATTATAAGAGATGTGCTTTGCAAGAACTTAGCAATGTCTGAAATGTAATTCAGGAATATTGTATATTTTCCTTACTTCATGTTCCCTATTATTTAATTGCTACTTTCTTTCTCTGTTTTAACATTTGCTCTTGGGAATGCCAAAATCTTTCATTTTCAGTACATGCAAGTACTTAAAAAAATTACAGATTCTTTTCAGGAAAGGTATCTCTCCTTCATCTCTACCTTTTATAGACCTTTTTGAAACTTTTTTTTTCTGCAAGGAAATATTTTACTTTATCCCTGTAAAGCTTATGATTCTTTTATACCACTTTATACCATAGTTATTTCTCTGGGCTTACAGTATTTGTGTGCTTTTTTTTTTAAATTTTATTTTATTATGTTATGTTAATCACCATACATTACATCATTAGTTTTTGATGTAGTGTTCCATGATTCATTGTTTGCGTATAACACCTAGTGCTCCATTCAATACATGCCCTCTTTAATACCCATCACCAGGCTAACCCATCCCTCTACCCGCCTCCCCTCTAGAACCCTCAGTTCGTTTCTCAGAGTCCACAGTCTCTCATGGTTCGTCTCCCCCTCCAATTTCCCCCCCTTCATTTTTCCCTTCCTACTATCTTCTTTTTTTTTCTTTTTTTTTTTTTAACATATGGTGTATTATTTGTTTCGGAGGTAAAGATCTGTGATTCAACAGTCTTAGACAATTCACAGCACTCACCATAGCACATACCCTCCCCAATGTCTAACACCCAGCCATCCCATCCCTATTTGTGTGCTTTTAAAGGCTGGGCCCATTTCAAGGCTTACATTCTCCAAATTAAAAATGGAAGTGTTTTGAAAATTGGATGGTGATGATGCCTGCCCAACTCTAAAAATTTACTTTTAAAAATCATTGAAATGTATGCTTAAAAAAGAGTTTGCGTTTACTCTTTACAGTCATAAATTTACCTTCACCTAAGCCACACAGAGATATATTCTAGGGGTTAGTTTTTTCAACTTGATCTTCTGCACTTTGTTCTGTCTAAACTGGCACTCTGTCCTGCTTTTGAACAGAGGACATATGGCATATATAATTTAGCAATTGATTCTTTTAGGGCATTTGTTTCCTTAGCAGTCATACCAGCCACTTTCTAATCTTTTCCACCAAACTCCTGCTGCCCAGGAGTGAATTCCAAATGGCCTGCTTGGGAAGACTTAAAAGAGACTCTAACCTGCATCATCTATTTGTCAGTCTCCTTGTGTAAAAAGAAATTATTCTAGTAACTTTATTCCTTTGAGAGACTTGATAATTTATGAAACCCAGATAATTTTTGAAGGTAGAGGTATGAATAGGAGAGAGACAGTAGTCCCTTCTCATGAATATCTTAAATATCCCAAGAAATGACAGTACTTTAATTTCCCAAATACTCCTATTATCCAAGACAGTGAAAGAAATATAAATAGAATAGAGCCTTTCCAGAAAGACTGGATAATGATGATTTGGAATTAAATTGGGTGGACTGTGAGTTCATAGGTCAATTCACATCTGTTTTTCGGGATTATGTCGTACATTTCCATGAAAGTATTAAAGGCTTTTGCAAAAATGTTGCAATATAATGATTGCAAGATGGAATGGAATTGCTGGGTTATTACCTATAAAGTAGGCAGATGTCCAACTTTAAAAGACACTGCCAAACAGCTTTCTAAATAGTTAAAGCAATTTATTTTCCTAGCAGCAATGTATGACAATTCCAGTTGTTCCATGTCTTTTTTTCCATCAAAACTCTTAGTTTTGTCAGTCTTTTTAATTTTAGCCATTCTGTTAAGCATGTATCAGTATTTCATTGTGATTTTATTTATTTATTTATTTGTTTGTTTGCTTATTTGTTTTCCTACTGAAGTTGAATGTCTCTTCTTCAGATAACTAACTGGCCATTTCAGTTTTGTAAAGTTTCTGGGTTTTTTTTTTTTTTTAATTTTCTGTTAAATTAGAAAATGTTTTTATTGGAGCGTCTGAGTGGTTCAGTTGGTTAAGCATTGGGCTCTTGATTTCAGCTCAGGTCATGATCTTGGGGTTGTGGGATCGAGCCCCCTGTTGGGCTCTGCGCAAGGTGTGGAGCCTGCTTCGGATTCTCTCTCTCCCTCTCCTTCTGCCCCTACCCCCTTCATGCTTGTGCTCTCTCTCTCTCTTTCCCTCTCTAAAAAAAATTTTTTTATTGATTTATAGACATTTTTATTTATCCTGCATAGGAATCCTTTGTCGTATATATTGTTAGAAATATATTACCCTACACTGCAGCCTGTATTTTTAATCTTTTTTTTTAAAAAGATTTTATTTATTTATTTGACAGAGAGAGAGACAGAGAGAGAGCACAAATAGGTAGAGTGACAGGCAGATGGAGAGGGAGAAACAGGCTCTCCGCTGAGCAGGGAGCCGGATGTGGGGCTCGATCCCAAGACCCCAGGATCATGACCTGAGCCGAAAGCAGCCGCTTAACGGACTGAGCCACCCAGGCGCCCCTATTTTTAATCTCTTAATGTTGTTTTTTTTCCTTTTTTTCTCTTTTTCCCTTAATGTTGTTTTTTAATGATCAGAAATTCTTCACTTCAGCATAGCTAATTTATCAGTCTTTTCCTTTATACTTAGCACTTTTTGTGTCCTGTTTAAGAAATTGTTGTCTAAGAGAAATTCATGACTATGTTATAATCTAGAAGCTTTACTGTTTACTTTTACTTTCACATTTAAATTTTTGTATCTGGAATTGAATTTTGGTCATGGAAATATGAGGTCAGTTGATCAGGTGACCCAGCACTGCATATCAAAAAGAAAATACTTTCTGATTATATTGCAGTGTTACCTTTGCCACAAATCTCATGACCATATATGTTTGAGTCTGTTTATAGATTCTATTTTATCCTATTGGTTTATTTATTTATTCTTCTACCAATACAGCATGTCTTAATTAATGTGGACTTACAAGTCTTGATATCTGCTAGTATAAATTCTCCAGAGTCTTTAAGATTTAAGGAATATTTATTTATTTATTTGTTTATTTATTCATTCATTTATTTTTTTTAAAGATTTTATTTAATCATGAGACACAGAGAGAGAGAGAGAGGCAGAGAGAGAAGCAGGCTCCCAAGGAGCAGGGAGCTCAATGTGGGACTCGATCCCAGGACCCTGGGATCATGACCTGAGCCGAAGGCAGATGCTTAACCATCTGAGCCACCCAGGCGCCCCTCATTCATTTATTTTTTATTACGTTCAGTTAGCCAACAAATAGTACATCATTAGTTTTTGATGTAGTGTTTAAGGGATATTTAAAAGATTTTCTTGGCTATTGTTGGCCCTTGACATTTCTGCCTGAATTTTAAAATGAGCGTTTCTTAAATTTAAAGAAATGTTAAATTTACTCTTTTCCCCCCTCATTAAATCCCTTCTGTGATTTTGATTGGGATTGTATTTGAACTTGTAGATCATTTCTGGGAGAACTGACATTTTAACAATATTAGGTTTTCCAGTCAATGAACATGGTCTATACCTCTTTCATTTATGTCTTTAATTTTTCTTAGCAATGTTTTGTAGTTTTCACATTAGAGGTCTTACCTACATTTCATTAGCTTTATCCTTAAATATGTGTATTGTTCCTATTATAAGTTAAAATTTTTTAGTTATTTTCCAGTTGTTTGTTAAACTCCATGTGTTTTTGGTAGATTCAGTTTGTATTTAGTGACCTCATTAAAGTTATTAGTTGTAATGGTTTACCTGTAGATTCTTTTGGTAGTTCTATGCATATATAATAAATCATGTCTTTCATGGATAATGACAGTACAAAATATTTTCTCTTCATGTTAATTTCAGTAGTTTTACTGTAATGTACTTAAGTCCAGTTTTCTTTGTATTCATGCAGATTGGCATTCTTACCACTAGTTGAATCTATGGCTTGATGTCTTTCATTGGCTTTGAAAAATTCTAAGTTTCCAAATATTGCTTCTGTTCCATACTTTTTCTTGCCCATCTTGGACTCCAGTTACATGTACTTTCCTTTTTTTTCAGATTTTATTTATTTATTTGAGAGTGAGTGAGAGAGAGAGCATGAGAGGGGTGAGGGTCAGAGGGAGAAGCAGACTCCCCAATGAGCAGGGAACCTGATGTGTGGGGATTGATCCTGGGACTACGGGATCATGACCTGAGCTGAAGGCAGACACTTAACTGACTGAGCCACCCGGGAGCCCCTCCAGTTACATGTACTTTAGATACACGCACCATCTAGTTAATATATGGTAGCAATGTGTATTTTACGTGTATGAAAATGTACTGCATCTATATAGTGTCTCTTATTTGCTTTTATTTTTTCCTTCTCTCCATGCTCAGCTTGGATATTTTCACTGATCTGTCTTCTAAATTAACTAATGATTTATTTTGCTTTACCTGTTGAGTTCTTAATTTCACCTATTTTTCAGTTTTAGAATTTTATATGATTTTTATAGATTCCAGTTCCATAGTGAAATTATTTATCTTCTCACATATTTTATTAAATATATTAATTATAGTTAATGTAAGGGCATGTCTCATAATAATTCCAGTATTAGAATGTTGCCTGTAGGTCTGTTTCTTTTGACTGTCTTTACCATGGTCATGTTTCTTGGGAAATCTGATAATTTTTTATTGAATGCCAGATATTGCATATAAAAAATTTTTAGAGGCTTTTTCCTCTTCTCCCAGAGAGGATTTACCCTATTTCCTAGTAAGCGGTTCCAGTAGGGGCAGATTATCTGATGAGGCTGTATTATAGTCTTGGTAAGGTGTGGTCTACCTCTGATTCATGTGCATTCTTAGGATATTTCTTCTAGTGGTTCCAGTTGAGAGACTAGGTTGCTTGCTATGGCCTCTCCTTCTTGTCAAATCCTGAATCTAATTTTTGTCTCTAAAACTTTGCTAAACCTGTGCTTTACTTTTAGCTTGCTTTCTGTTAGTCTTTTTAACACTGAGGAATAAACATTTTAAGAATAAGCAAATGTATGAAGTAAAAAGTAGATTGAAGAGTATTGGTACACTTCAATGAGCTCCTATTTTCTTTTTAAATCTTAGCCCCTCAAGTTCTGTCAGCTCTGGCAGCACAAACTTCAATTTTTTTTTTTTAAGATTTTATTTTATTTATTTGACAGAGAGAGACACAGTGAGAGAAGGAACACAAGCAGGGGGAGTCGGAGAGGGAGAAGCAGGCTTCCCGCCGAGCAGGGAGCCCGATGTGGGGCTCGATCCCAGGATCCTGGGATCATGACCTGAGCTGAAGGCAGACACTTAACGACTGAGCCACCCAGGTGCCCCAACTTCAATTTTTTTATCACCCCAGTCCTATGTGACTGAGGAAAGCTCTCAGTTGGCTTCTTCGCCTCATAGTAGCCATCTTCTGTTGGCTTTTCTTACCTTTTCTTTCCAACTCAAGAATAATTAAATATCTGAGTGAGAAAGTGGCATGCAGAATATAGAGCGCACCTCATTGTTTTCCTTCTTTCCTGGATCTTGGCCTTGTAAGGCCTGGCTGTCTTGAAAACTCTTCAGCTTCAAAAAGATGCACTTTGTAAATTACCAGCATTTTTAGCTATACTCACAGGAGCATTGGGCTGCCACCAGCTACTCCATCATTACTAGAAGACAGAAGTTTTCATACTTTTTTTCAGTTTGATATGTCTTTAATCAGTTATCTTTTTTTTCTGATTTCATGCTTTGTTTATTTTCATCCTATTTTTCTTGATTATGTACACTGTTGGTAATATATCTTGGTGTGAATTTGAGCTGAAATCTGGGCTTTACTGCCTGTTTGTCCCATCAGTTTTAAGGGACAAACCTTAGGAAGGAAAGTACAAGAACCACAAAGCCATGTTGATCACTCCAGTTTGCATTACTTTTCCAGGCAACCTCTGGTCATTGTATCTTTAAATTCTTAAGGAGGAGCAACATTGGGTGGAAGCTGTTTTATATTTTAATTCACAAGCCTTGGGGCCTGTGAATGGAGGAGCAAGAGAAAGTAGGTGTTTGTGCCAACACTCATTTTCAGGAGTACTTTGTTCCGGCAAAGTTTGTTCTTTATCTTGATTTTATCCTGCTAACAGGACAACCCTAATTGTTACTGCTGATTTTATAGTAAAAGAACCAACAAATTGTTCTCAATGTTTGCGAAAGAAAAAAAAAGTTATTGAAAATTGTGCCCTATGCTACAGTTACCCACCCTGCACACACATCAGTTTAAGATAGTCTTCAGTGTCCTTGATTGTTTCTCAAGTTGTCTCTCTATTCCCATCCTCCTACCCCTCCCTCTTCCTTTCCCCCTCCCCTTGTGTGTGTTAGTTCCTGGAATCTTCACTTCTCTAATTTAATAGTTTTTCCAGAGTTTATTTTAGGAGAGGTAGCTGGCATCCCAAACTACTTTGTAATTTTAACAAAACAGGAAATTGCATTTAGCCATAATATGTTTTAGTCCCTCAGCCACAGTTTCATGTTAGTATTCCCAACCCCTAAATGACACTGTTTCCGTAAGTGCTTATTAATGATACTGTATTACTTTAAATTTTTTTTTATTAAGGAATAATTTACATAGAATATAATGCATCCATTTAAGGGGTAAAATTTTATTAATTTTGACAATGATATTCTTGTCTTGAAGTTTATTTTATCTTATGTTAATATAGCCACTCCAGCCTTTTTATGCTTATTGTTTGCATAAAATATGTGTTCTTTCATTTACTTTCAATCTCTTTGTGTCCTTATATTTAAAATACGTTTCTTGTAAGTGGCATTTAGTTGGGTCTTGCATCTTATCCATTATGATATTATGTGCCTTTTAATTAGAGTGTTGCTACTTTAATAGATTTAATGTAATCATTGATACTGATTTACATCTGCTATTTTTTGTTTGTCTCATCTTTTTTCCTTTTCCATATTTTTTGGAATTATTTGAATACTTTTAGGAAATCCATTGTAATATATGTACTGGCTTATTTCTGTACTTCTTTGCATTTTTTTTGTTATTTCTCTAGGAATTATTATATATACATTCATAGTTTTTTATAGTCCTGTAGCGTTAACATTGTTTTACTTCAAATGAAATGTAAATACCTTACAACTATATACATATATTTACAAACACACACCCTACTGACATTCTTTGTTATACTTGTCATCTGTATTACATCTTTATATATTATGACTCACTTAAGACAGTATTAGAATTTTTTAATCAATCAGATTTTAAAAAAATTAAGAGCTACAACATCCTTTCATGATAAAAACTCTTTACAGACTGGGTATAGAAGGAGCATACTCCAACTTAATAAAGACTATATATGACAACCCCATAGCTTACATTATACTCAATGGAGAGAAATTGAAAGGATTTTCTCTAAGGTCAGGAACAAAGCAAAGATACCCACTCTCACCACTCCTATTCAATATAGTACCAGAAGTCCTAGCTAGAGCGGTTAGTCAAGACAAGGAAATAAAAAGCATCCAATTGGAAAAGAAGTAAAATTATCATTATTCACTGATAATATGATCCTGTATATAGAAAATCCCAAGGAATCCATTTAAAAACTGTTGGAATTAATCACTGATTTCAGTGAAGTGGCAGAATACAAAATCAGCATACAGAAATCAATTGCATTCCTTTACACTAATGAACAAACATCTGAAAAAGAAATAAACCATCCCATTCACAATGGCATCAAAAGAATAAAATACTTAGGAATAAATCTAAGGAAGGGCAAGTTCTATACAACGAAAACTACAAAACTTTGCTGAAAGAAATAAAAGATACAAACAAGTGGAAAGACATATGTTCATGGATCAGAAGAGCTAATATTAAAAAAAAAAAGAAGAGTTAATATTGCTAAAATGGCTGTATTACCCAAAGTTACCTACAGATTCAATGTAACCCCTACCAAAAACAAAGGCATTCTTCACAGAAATAGAAGAAACAATCCTAAAATTTCTTGTGGAACCACAAAAATAGCAAAAGTAATTGAATCGTGGATCACTACATCAAAAACTAATGATGTATTGGATGGTGACTAACATAACAAAATAAAATAAAATTTTTAAAAAAGTTATCTTGAGAAAAATAGAACAAAGCCAGAGATATCATGCTTCCAGATTTAAAATTATACTGCAAAGCCATAGTAATAAAAATAGTATGATCCTGGCACAAAAATAGGCACATTGATTAATGGAACAGAATAGAGAGCCCAGAATTAATTCCTGGCTTATATGGTTAACTAATACTTGACAACAGAGCCAAGAATACTCAATGGGGAAGGATAGCCTCTTCAACAAATGGGTCTGGGAAAACTAGAAAACACCTGCAAAATAATGAAAATGGACCCCTATCTCACACCACTCACAAAAATTAACTTGAAAAGGATCAAAGATTTAAACATAAGACCTGACACCATTAAACTTCTAGAAGAAATCTTAGGGAAGAAGTTCATCAGTTTTGGTCTTGGCAGTAATTTTTTGGGCATGACACCAAAAGCACAAGCAACGAAAGAGAATATCAGCAGACAGGACTACATCAAATTCAAAAGCTTCTTTGCAGCGAAGAAACATTTGTTAAAATGAAAAGACAACCTGCAGAATGGCAGAAAATGTTTGCAAACCATATATCAGATAAGGGGTTTATCCAAAATATCTGAAGAAATCAATAAAACAATCTATTTTAAAATGGGCAGAAGAACTTAATAGACATTTTTCCAAAGAGGATATCAAAATAGCCAATGGATACATGAAAAGATACTCAACATCACTTATCATCAGGGAAATGCAAATCAAAGCCACAATGAGATATCACCTCACACCTTGTTAGAATGGCTATCAAGAAGACGAAAAACAACAGGTGTTAATGAGGTTGTGGTGAAAAGGGAACCCTTATATCTTGTGGTGGGCATGTAAATTGGTCCAACCACTATGGAAAACAATATGAAGTTTCCTCAAAAAGTTAAAAATAGATTTATAATATCCAGCAATTGCACTTCTGGGTAATACCCAAAGAAAATAAAAATAGGATTTCAACAACATCTATGCACTCCTGTGTTTTATTGCAGCATTATTCACAAATAGCCAAGGTACAATGCAAAAACCCATCAACAGATAAGTAGATAAAAAATATGTGGGACATATACACAATGTAATCCTATTCAGCCACAAGAAAAGAGGATATCCTCTTATTCGTGACAGCATGGATGGACTTTAAGCACATTATCCTAAGCAAGATAAGTCAGAAAGATAAGTGCTGTACAGTATCACTTATATGTAGAATCTAAGAGTTAAACCTGTAAAAAACACAGTAAAATGGTGGTTACCAGGGGATGAAGGGCAGGGATCAGAGTTATGGTGTTTAAGACTACAAACTTGTAATGAGTAATAAACAGCCATAGAGATCTAATGCATAGAATAATGAATATAGATGATAATATTGTACTATAATAATTAAATGTGATAAATATTGCTGTATGAACAATCATATTACAATATACAAATGTATTAACATAATATGCTGTGTCCCTTAAATGTACAGAATGCTACACATCAAATTCATCTAATGAAAAAAATTAAGAACAAAAATATTCTTTAATATTTACCCATGTATTTACTATTTCCAGTATTATTCATTTATGAAGATCCAGGAGTTTCCCTTTGGTGTCCTTTCCCTTCAGTATAAAGAACTTTCTTTACTGTCTCTGGTCATGTGAGTTTGGTTACAATGTTGTCTTTAATTTTCCTTTTTCTTTTTTTAATTTTTCTTTTTCTTTTTTTTGAAAGAGGGCTTTTTAAAAAATTATTTAAATTCAATTAGCCAAGGTATATTATATTATTTGTTTTTGATATAATGTTCAATTTATTTATTTGAGAGAGAGAGAGAGATCTCAAGGGGGAGAGGGGCAGAGGGAGAGAGTCTAATATGGGGCTTGATCCCAGGACCCTGGGATCATGACCTGAGCTGAAGGCTGACACTTAACCAACTGAGCCACCCAGGTGCCTCATTCTCCTTTTTCTTAAAATGTCTTCATCTATAATTCTTGAATGATATTTTTCTGGAGATAGAATTTTGGATTGCCTTTTTCTGGTACATTAAATATACTGTTCCACTGTGATCTGACCTCATAGTTTCTAATGAAAAATCAGTGTAAATGTGAATCATTATTTTGCTGTATGTAATTTACTGTTTTTCTCTGACTGTATTTAAGATCTTTTCTTTATCTTTGGTGTGTCATAGTTTGGCTATCGTGTACCTATACATGGATTCCTTTAGTTTGTTTGCAAGTTTGCTAAGCTTATTGAACTTCTAAATTTATGTCCTTCACCAGTATTTGGAAGTTTTTTTGCCATTACTTCTACAAATATTTTTTCTGCCTCATTCTCTCTCTTCCCTCTCTCTCTGGGATTCTAATTATGTTAGAACTTTTAAAATTGTTCCACAGGTCTTTGAGGCTCTACTTTTTTTGTTCCAATATATTTTCTCTTTTCAGATTAGATTTATTCTGTTCATTTGTCTTCAAGTTCATTGACTCTTTCATCTGTTGTTTTTATTTTGCCATTAAACTCATTCAGTGAATTTAAAAATTTTCTCATATTTTCTGTTCTAAAATTTCTGAAATTTTTTTATGTGTTCCATTTTTCTGTTGAGATTTCTTATTTTGTCACTTATTAATGCGTATTTTCCTTTATCTCACTGAATGTAATTAACAGCTCCTTTAAAGTGTTTGATAATACCAACATCTTGACCATCTCAGGCTTGGCATCTGTTGATTAGTCTTTTCCCTTAAGAATAAGTAACATTTTCCAGCCTCATGAAATTCAGATCAAATAACTTTGGGTTTAAAAAAATAAAAACAACTTTGGATTGTGTCCTGGACATGGTGAATGTTACGTTGTGGAGAATCCGGATTCTCTTACATTGTTCCTAAGAGTGTTGAGGTTTTGGTTTTAGCAAACAGTTAATTTGCATGCTGTAATGCCTGTGGCAGGTAGTGGCTCAGAATTTGGTTCAGTTCTCTAAGCCTCAGGTACAAGCTGCTTTCAGTTTGCCCCAAGCAGGCATGGTTCAGGAGCCAGCCAGAGACTTGATCTGTATTTAAACACATAATTCAGGGTTACCCTTATCAGGCTGTCTCCCTATCAGTGTTTTCTCTTCCCTTTCTAGTGCCCTGGTTACCCAGGATCTTTTGTTGTTTCCTTTAGCCATAAAGATGACTGCCTTTTTATTAGAGTTTTGGGAGCTATGAAGACTGCAGCTTCCATTAAGGCAAAATCTTTTTTAAAAAAGTGTGGGGAGAATGTTGCTTACTTCATGAAAATTGCTTTACATTTGACTTCCTTCCAAAATCTGCTTGCCTTCATTCAGTTTCCTGAATCCTCAGATATAGTTGGGTTTTTTTTTGTATTTTGCCCAAAGTTGATAGCTGTGGTTTGTGGAAGGATTGGTTTGTTAGATAGTCACTCTTTTCTTTGGGAAGTGGAACTTCAATACTGTATTCCTTCTTGAGAGACTGGAATGAATTAGAGCTGTGATCTTCCAAGCCCTGAAACCTGGCCCCCTGTGTTTATAATACAATGAACGTTTCACAAAATTATCTTTCTTGTTAACCAGTTCTAAGTCTAGAAACAAAAATACTCTTTGCCTGGCAGTCTGAGAGGTAATCAATGTAAATAGATGAATATTTTACCTTCAGGTAGTTTCTCTTATGCTAAAGTCTCATACCTGTTACTCTGCCATTGTCATGCACACCTTTTGGGTTACTTTTTTATTTAAATGCTTTCTAGAAGACATACAAATGGAGAAAAGATACATAAGAAGATGCTCAATATCGTTAATCATCAGGGAAGTGCAAATCCAAATTGCAATGATCACTGGGTGTTATACGAAAACAATGAATCATGGAACACTACATCAAAAACTAATGATGTACTGTATGGTGACCAACATAACATAATAAAATAAAATAAAATAAAATTAAAATTTAAATAATTGCAATGAGATATCACCTCACACCTGTCAGAATGGCTAAATCAAAATGACAAGAAGTAACAAGTGTTGGGGAGGATGTGGAGAAAAAGAAACCCTTGTGCACTGTTGGTAGGAATGTAAGTCGGTACAGCAACCATGGAAAACAGTATGGACTTTCCTCAAAAAATTAAAAATAGAAATGCCATATGATCCGGGTGCCTGGGTGGCTCAGTTGGTTGGGCGACTGCCTTCGGCCCAGGTCATGATCCTGGAGTCCCGGGATCGAGTCTCGCATTGGGCTCCCTGCTCGGCAGGGAGTCTGCTTCTCCCTCTGACCCTCCTCCCTCTCATGCTCTCTGTCTCAAATAAATAAATAAAATCTTTAAAAAAAAAAAAAAGAAATGCCATATGATCCAATAATTCCACTACTGGGTAGAAAACAAAACAAACAAAACACTAATTTTATTTAGAAAACAAAACCACTAATTCAAAATGATGTACACATCCTGTGTTTATTGCAGCATTATTTACAATAGCCAAGATATGGAAGCAACCTAGTGTCCATGGATAGACAGATGGATAAGGAAGATGTGTACACACACACATGCACACACGTGTGTGCACACACACGCACCCACACACACATACAGGAATATTACAAAGCCCTTGTGACCCCCCTCCTGCTGAAATCACCATTACCAGACTTTTGTGACAATCATTTCCTTCTTCTTTTTCTCTGTGATTTTCTATGTGAGGATTTTGTGAGCTTTTAATTTATTTCTTCATTCTAAAATAATTATCATTTATTACATGTCATACATTGTTATGGGTTCTAGAGATGCAGCTGTAAGTGAAATAGACACAATACCTACCTTCATGAACTTTACAGCCTAGTTATAGGACTTCCATTTTGTGATGAATTTTATTAAAATACTTCTCAGAGAATCTGTAAAAAGATTTATTGAATAGCATCATACCTATAGAGCATTAATATTTTCTTTTTGTCTCATTCTCTTAATCATTTATCAAACATTGTGTACTTAAAAGAACTATTTTATGCCTTAGAAAGTAGCAGTAAGCCAAAAGTGACAAAAGTCACAGCCCTTATAAACATGTTAGTAAAGGAATCTGATTTTCTTTCTTGAAGACAACTTACAGATAAGGAATGAGTCCCCCAGCTCTTTCAGCTTATTTTAGCATCATCAGAGGAATCTGTTGTACAAGTGTTAAGCTAAATCATTATCTGCTATGGTCTAAATGTTTATGTCCTCCCCAAATTCATATGTTGAAAATCTAACATTTGATGTGATAGTATTAGGAAGTGGGGCCTGTGGGAGGTGCTTAGGTCATGAGGGTAGAGCCCTATGAATGGACTTAATGCTCTTATAAAAGCACGTATAAAAGAGACCCCAGGGAGCTCCCTTGACCCTTCTACCACATGAAGACGCAGTCTGCAATTCGGAAGAAGGCCTTTACCAAAACCTAACCAAGCTGTCACCCTGACCTTGAATTTCCAGCCTCCAGAACTGTAAGAAATAGATTTCTATTCTATATAAGCCATCCAATCTATGATATTTTATTATAGCAGCCCAAAAGGCTAAGACATTATCTTATCATGTAAACAAACAAACAAAAAACCCACTGCTTTTTTATTATTCTTCCTTCTCCCTAACCATTGATGACCTTGGTAAAAGCAACAGTATTGTATATTGTACCAACTATATTAAGTCAGTCATTTCTAAGACTGAATATACAGAAAGGAAATTGGTCTAGGTAAAGTGAAACATTAACTGTAAGAATTCTAAAGAGAAGTAGTGTTGGTTTTTGGGTTTTTTTTTTAGATTTTATTTAAATTTAAGTTTGTTGACCTAGAGTGTATTATTAGTTTCAGAGAGAGAACCCAGTGATTCATCAGTTGCATATAACACCCAGTGTTCATTATATCATGTGCCCTCCCCAATGCCCATGACCCAATTACCCCATCCCCCTACCCACCTCCCCTCCAGCAACCCTCAGTTTGTTTTCTTAACTATAGAGTCTCTAATGGTTTGCCTCCCTTTCTATTTTTTGTCTTATTTTTCCTCCCCTTCCCCTGTGTTCATCTGTTTTGTTTCTTAAATTCCACATATGAGTAAAATCATATGCTATTTGTCTTTCTTTGACTTATTTTGCTTAGCATAATACCCTCTAGTTCCATTCATCACATCTTCTTTATCCATTCATCAGTCAATGGACATCTGGCTCTTTCCATATTTTGGCTATTGTGGACATTGCTGCTATAAACATTGGGGTACATGTGCCCCTTCAAATCACTATTTTTGTATCCTTTGGGTAACTGCAATTGCTGGGTTGTAGGGTAGTTCTATTTTTAGCTTTTTGAGAAACTCCATACTGTTTACCAGAGTGGCTGCACCAGTTTGCATTCCCACCAACAGTGTAAGAGGGTTCCCCTTTCTCCACATCCTTGCCAACATCTGTTGTTTTCTGAGTTAATTAATTTTAGCTATTCTGCCCAGTGTGATGTGGTATCTTTGTGGTGTAGTGTTCTTTTTAACATGGGAAAGAAGCATAGCTTAGCATAGATCTCTTGAACTTCTGTTTCTCTTAACAAATATCTGAGCAGAGCTAAGAAGTTGGGCACATGTTGATTCGTTGTTAATTATAGAGTATGGTGATAACAGGTTTGGGTATTAGTAATGCTCTCCTAGTGTTTGACAATAGCTCTTAATGCAAGAAGAAAAGGATTTTTTTTTTAAGAGAATTAAGAGCATTTCCAGTACTGTTTCATTATATATGCCATTTCCTTGGATTTGAGCCTTGAAATAGCTTTACCCGGGTATAATTCCAAAATAGACTTTTGTTTATTCTCCTTTGTATTTGAAAGTGATACTTGCTGATGAATTAAACTTACTTTTTATAGTCATAACATGACATGGTTTCTTTTTTCTAAGATGCAAGTAGATTGATTCTGTCATTAAAATAAGGACCGATACTGACAGTAATTCAAAGCTTATTATTATCTGTTGTATTGTTCCTTACCTAATAGGAGTGTTGTTAAGGTGACAACTTCATGCCATTTAATATCATTTTTTCCTACTGAATTCCTGGTCCCAAAGTATTTTAAACTTTCAACTAAAGGGTAACTCTGATTTTCTGCTCATGATCCTTGAACTATGACATAAAGCTGCCATAAATTTAACAAATGCTAATCAGAGTCAAAGGTCCCATTAAAAATGTATACTGAGGATTAAGAGAAAAGGCTTGAACTGGGGAGGAATTTATTGCATCAAGTAAGTCAGTGACTCTAGGGAATGTCAGTAAGAGGCCATTTAGAGGCTGGGTCTTACTTCAATGCTGGATCTGGCCTGAAAGGCAGTAAAAGAAGGTAAAAATGAGGTTATCATTCCCAAGAACTTTTGAAATAAGAAAGTAAGTTTTCCCTCTGAGGGTTAACGACAAAAACAATATATAATTCTTCATTGCATACTTGCAATTACCTTAGAAAAATAATGCAGCCTACCAGACTTTCTAGAAACTAGTATGAATTTATCTAAAGAAAAATTGTTAGCCAGAAGAGTGATTTTTAAATGATAGAAACTTAGGGAAAAAAGGAGTATCACAGAGTCGATCCCATCCAGATACTTGATAGGGAAAAGGGAGTTCTGTTAGCCTGGCCCTACCCCTTCCATTCGTGGGGCACATTTCATCTGATAAGTTGGGGTGTATATGCTATGGGTTGGCAAGTTTCCAGGATCCAGGCAGGAGAGAACTGATTTTTCAGGAGTCAGCTATAAAATAAAATAGAATTTAAGATTTGAGCCAGAGATAGGTAAAAAGCCAGGTACTGCAGGAGAAACTAATTGTTCAGAATAATCAGAACCAATGGAAATTTCATGAGGCCCAGTCTACAGAAGACAGGCATTTAAACAACAGAGAGAGATCTGGTTTCATTACATTGTGGAGATGTATGCATGAGACCATCAGACTATCCTTCGAATATCCAAATAACACATTTCACATTGTTAGAGTCCATTCCAGGTATGCAACCTTCTGATGTTTTGACTGTTTATATATAGTGTTGCTAAGGCCAGTGCTAACATCAGACTCTCTTAATGTTTTTCATTGTAGAATGATAACTTGACATATTGTTTTGTTTATTGTATTTTCTTTTGAACTTCAAGTGAGGTTTGAGATATTCAAACTTACTGGTTTATGGCACACTACTGTCATCTGTCACTTAAGGCTCCTCCCTTGTTTATTTATATATGTTTTCCCATTATTCTCTATCTTTACTCCTATTCTCCCACCACCACTACTGTGAGCAATTAACATATGTTCTTAGATATGTTATTGTTCCCCCCAAATTTTATGTATGTGTTTTTAATTTTGCATAAGGTATTGAAATTTGTATTTCCCCAAACAATATAATGTTGCTCTGTGTACATTTAATTATTTCTTTTATTTCACTAATTTTTTTATTTTGAAAAATGCAGTTATTTTTTATAAAAATGTGATGTATGTTAAAATGTGTTTGCATTTATTAATTTTTAGTTAGTAGGGTTTTTAAATTTCTCCTTTTTGTTTTTTAAAGATTTTATTTATTTTAGAGACAAAGAAAGAGCGCATGAGCAGGGAGAGGGGTAGGGATGGGGGGAGGAGGAGAGAGAGAGAATCTGCAGTGTACTCCATGTAAAGCCCGACATGAGGCTGCTGACAGGAGCCTGGATCTCACAACCTGGAGATCATGGCCTCAGCCAATCAGGAGTGGGCCACTTAACTGACTGAGCCACCCAGGCACTCCTTAAATTTCTCCTTTTAATTCTAACATGGTAACTATTGCTTGTAAAAAATTATTATTATTATTATTATTATTATTATTTTTCTGTCTGGTTTATTTCACTTAGCATAATGTGCTACAGGTTCATCCATGTTGTCACAATGGCAAGATTTCCTTTTCTTAGATTATTAATAATTTCTTGCGTGTTGCTCCTAGTCTGCCTCCAACTTCCTGATGCTACAAATAGTTCTGTAATAAACATCCTATAAAAGTTTCCTCAAGGACCTGTGTCAGAGTTTCTCTGGGATATCACTGTGAGTAAGATTGCTGCATTGTAGTATATATGGCTATTTTTTCCAGATTTATTGAGGTATAATTGGCAAATAAAATTGTATATATTTCAAGTGTACAAGATGATTTGATATAAATATACATTGTGAAATGTTTTGCCATAATCAAGTTAATTAACACATCCATTCTATCACGTAGTTACTTTTTTTCTGTGTGTATGGTAAGAATCCCTAATCTGGCTTAGCATATTTCAAGTATACAATAAATACAGTATTACCAACTATAGGCATCATGCTGTATATTAGATGTCTAGAACTTATTCAGCTTATAAGTGAAGTTTGGGCCCTATGACCAACATCTCTTCATGTCCCCGACCCACCCCACCAAGCAATGATTGTTCAATTCTTTGTTTCTGAGATTGGCTTTTTAAAGCATATAATAACTTTTTTTTTTTTCAATTTAAATTCAAGTTAGTTAACATATAGTGTAGTATTGGTTTCAGGAGTAGAATTTAATGATTAATCACTTACATATAACACCCAGTGCTCATCCCAAAAAGTACCCTCTGTGATACCCATCACCCATTTAGCCCATCCTCCCACCCACCTCCCCTCCAGCAACCCTGCTTGTTTTCTTAACTATAGAGTCTCTTATGGTTTGCCTCCCTATTTTTGTCTTATTTTTCTTTCCCTTCCCCTGTGTTCATCTATTTTGTTTCTTAAATTCCACATATGAATGAAATCATATGCTATTTGTCTTTCTCTGACTAGTTACTTTGCTTAGCATAATACACTCTGTTCCATTTACGTTGTTGCAAATGGCAAGATTACATACTTTTTGATGGCTGAGAAATAATTCCAATGTATATATACATCTTCTTTATCCATTTATCAGTCAATGGACATTTGAGCTCTTTCCATAATTTGGCTATTGTGAATAGTACTGCTATAAATATTGGGGTGCATGTGACCCTTCGAATCAGCACTTCTGTACCCTTTGGATAAATACCTAGTAGTGCAATTGCTGGGTCATAGGGTGGTTTTATTTTTAACTTTTTGAGGAACCTCTGTATTGTTTTCCAGGGTGGCTGTACCAGTTTGCATTCCCACCAACAGTGCAAAGGGGTTCCCCTTTCTCCACATCCTTGCCAAGATCTGTTGTTTTCTGAGTTGTTAATTTTAGCCATTCTGACTGGTGTGAGGTGGTATCTTATTGTGGTTTTAATTTGTATTTCCCTGATGCTGAGTGATGTTGAGTATTTTTTCATGTGTCTGTTAGCCATTTATATGTCTTCTTTGGAGAAATGTCTCTTCGTGTCTTCTTCCTGTTTCTTAACTGGATTATTTATTTTGGGGGTGTTGATTTTGATGAATATGGATGTAAAAGTTCTCAACAAGATACTAGCTAATTGAATCCAACAGTGCATTAAAAGGATTATTCACCATGATCAAGTGGGATTTATTCCTGGGCTTCAGGGGTGGTTCAATATCCATAAAACAATTAACATGATGCATCACATTAATAAGAGAAAGGATAAGAATCATATGATTCTCTCAATAGATGCAGAAAAAGCATTTGACAAAATATAGCATCCTTTCTTGATAAAAACCCTTAAGAAAGTAGGGATAGAAGGAATGTATCTCAACATCATAAAGGCCATATATGAAAGACCTACAGCTAATATCCTCAGGGGGAAAAACTGACAGCTTTTCCCCTAAGTTCAGGAACACGACAGGGATGTCCACTCTCACCACTGTTGTTCAACAGAGTACTGGAAGTTGTAGTCTCAGCAATCAGACAACTAAAGAAATAAAAGGCATCCAAATTGGCAAGGAAGAAGTCAAACTTTCACTCTTCACAGGCAACATGATACTCTGTAGAAAACCTGAAAGACTTCATCAAAAAATTGCTAGAACTGATACATGAATTCAGTAAAGTCACAGGTTATAAAATCAATGTACAGAAATCTGTTGCAATTCTATACACCAATAATGAAGCAGCAGAAAGAGAAATCAATGAATTGATCCCATTTAAATTACACCAAAAACTGTAAGTTACCTAGGAATAAACCTAACCAAAGAGGTAAAAGATCTGTATGCTGAAAACTATAGACCACTTATGAAAGAAATTGAGGAAGACACAAAGAAATGGAAAAACATTCTATGCTTATGGATTGGAAGAACAAATATTGTTAAAATGTCTATACTACCCAAAGCAGTCTACACATTCAGTGCAATCCCTATCAAAATAACACCAGCATTTTTCACAGAGCTAGAACAAAGAATCCTAAAATTTGTATGGAACCAGAAAAGACCACGAATAGCCAAAGAAATGTTGAAAAAGCAAAGCAAAGCAGGAGGCATCACTATCCCAGACTTCAAGGGGTATTACAAATCTGTAATCATTAAGACATTATGGTATTGGCATAAAAACAGACATATAGATTGATGGAACAGAATAGAGAACCCAGAAATAGACCTATAACTATATGGTCAACTAATCTTCAACAAAGCAGGAAAAAATATCCAATGGAAAACAGACAGTCTCTTCAACAAATGGTGTTGGGAAAACTGGACAGCCACATAAAGAAGAATGAAACTGGACCATTTTCTTACACCATACACAAAAATAAATTCAAAATGTATGAAAGACTTAAATGTAAGACAGGAAACTATCAAAATCCTAGAGGACAACGCAGGGAGCAACCTCTTTGACCTCAACCACAGCAATATCATAATTAGACACATCTCCGGAGGCAAGGAAAACAAAAGCAAAAATGAACTATTGGGACCTCATCAAGATAAAAAGCTTCTGCACAGCAAAGGAAACAATCAATAAAACTAAAAGGCAACCTACGGAATGGGAGAATATATTTGCAAATGACATACCAGATAAAGGACTAGTATCCAGAATCTATAATATATAAAAACTTTATATATTTATATAGGAACCTTACACTATAATATACTGCATGTAATGACATACAATTTATGTACACTATATCAGAACCCTATATAAGACCCTTAAATCAGAATACATTTAGTATTCCCCTTCTAATTTTTCTATTATTGTTGTACATTTCACTTCTGTTTTTTGTTGTTTTGTTTTAGAGCTTTATTGAGGTATGATTGACAAATAAAACTAAGATATTTAAAGTGATATTTGACATTGTAATAGCAGATCCCCCCTACCTTTCCAAGGAGTGTCTCAGAAAAACATCAGCTTATTATTTCCTTGGTAGATTGAAAAGTTATAACCTCCTCCCCTACCCTGCAAAGTGGGGCTCTCCCTGGCCTAATTTTCAAAATAAAGAATATAACATCTCAAAAAAAAATTATCACAAAGTGATAATTGATAATTTTTTAAAAGTTAATTATAATTGACACCCAATGTTACATTAGTTTCAGGTGTACAACACAGTAATTTAACTTCTCTATACATTATGCTCTGCCTGCCACAGGTGTAGCTAACCATCTGTCGCCATACAATGCTATTACAATATCATTGACCATATTCTTTATGCTGTGCTTTCTGTTCCCACAACTTACTCATTTCATAACTGGAAGCCTGTATTTCTCAACCCATTTTCCCCATCCTTCTGGCAGCCATCACTTTGTTCTCTGTATTTACAGCTCTGATTCCGCTTTTTGTTTGTTTATTCATTTGTTTTATTTTTTCGATTCCACATGGAGTGAAATTGTATGGTATTTTTCTTTCTCAGTCTGACCTATTTCACTTAACATAATACTCTCTAGGTCTATTCATGTTATTACAATGGCAAGATCTCATCCATATTTATGGCTTCATAATATTCCTGTCTCTGTGTGTGTGTTTGTGTGTATGTGTCCATCTTCCTTATCCATTTGTCTATCCTTGGAAATTTAAGTTGTTTCCATCTCTTGGCTGTTGTAAATAATGTTGCAATAAACACAGGGTGCATATATCTCTCTGAATTACTGCTTTCATTTTTTTAACTTCTTTTATTTAAATTCAATTAGTTAACACATAGTGTATCATTAGTTTCATATGTAGAGTTCAATAATTCATCAGTTGCATATAACACCAGTGCTCATTACATCATGTGCCCTCCTTAATGCCCATCACCTAGTTACCCCATCCCCCCACCCATCTCCCCTCCAGCAACCCTCAGTTTTTTTCCTATAGTTAAGACAATCACAAAACAAGACAACCTACTGAGTGGGAGAAGATATTTGCAAATGAGGTTTCTGATAAGGGGTTATTATCCAAAATATATAAAGAACTTACACAACTCAACACTCAAAAACCAAATAATCCTATTAAAAAATGGACAGAAGACATGAACAAACATTTTTCCAAAGAAGACATACAGAATGCCAACAGACACATGAAAAGATGTTCAGTATCACTAACCATCAGGAAATACAAATCAAAATCACAATGAGATATCACCTCACACCTGTCAGGGTGGCTAACATGAAAAAGACAAGAAATAACAAGTGTTGGCAAGGATATAAAGGGGAAACCTCCTGTACTGTTGGTGAGAATGTAAATTGGTGCAGTCACTGTAGAAAACAGTATGGAGATTCCTTAAAAAATTAAAAATAAAAATATCATATGAACCAAATTCCACTACTGGGTATTTACCCAAAGAATATGAAAACACTCATTCAAAAAAGATATGTGCACCCCTATGTTTATAGCAGCATTATTTTTTTAAAAGATTTTCTTTATTTGAGAGAGAGAGAGAGCACAAGCAAGAGTGAGGCAGAGGGAGAAGCAGATTCTCCCTCTGAGCAGGGAGCCCAATGCAGGCTTGATCCCAGGACGCTGGGATCATGACCTGAGCGGAAGGCAGACTTTTAACCGACTGAGCCCACCCAGGCATACTGTATAGCAGCATTATTTACAATAGCCAAGATATGGAAGCAAGCCAAGTGTTCACTGACTGATGAATGGATAAAGAAGATGTGTGTGTGTGTGTGTGTATTTATATATATTTATATATTTATATTCAAATATATATTTATATTAAGTTTACATATATATAATGGAATATTACTCAGCCATAACAAAGAATGAAATCTTGCCATTTGCAACAACATGGATGGATCTAGAAAGCATTATGCTAAGTGAAATAAGTCAGAGAAAGAGCAAGGTTCAGTAGTAGGAAGGCAGGAGATTGGATAAATTTCACAGTGTTTTTAATGGTCATAAACTTGAGGGGTAAATGGTAAAGGGTGGGGTGGGATGGGGGGTCGTGAGTAGTTTGTGTTTTTTGTTTAAAGTTTCCAGCTGTTTTGTTTGTTTCAGTAGGTAAGACAGAGTCATTTAAAAGGGCTAGAGCAGACAAGGGTAGGATTTAGCACAACACAATCCCTTTATGCCCTTGGGATTATGGCCTGATGTGAAAATATTGATTGTGATGCATCTCCAGATAACTGAATGCAAATGTGCACTTTTTGCCTTTTCCCTTTCTTTGCTGCAGCAGGTTGAGTCATATCCTGAAGGCTTGGATGGCAGGGTAGCTGCTATCATTCCTGCCCTGTATATACTGTCACTGGAGTGTGAAAGCTGTGAATGAACAGATACTATGCTGTAGTCAAGAGACAAAGCTTTCTCTAGGGCATTCTTCTGCTGTGGAATGTTTCCTTTCTCATCCACTCTGGGAATGAAATATATAAATGGTCTAGCTTTTTTGTTGATTCTGACAGGGGATCACTGTACTATTTCAGGTTTGATTGGTTTTATTTGTTAATATTTAAAGTAATAAACAGCAGTGAAGGCTGGATTGAGACTCAGCTTAATTTTGTGACCCAGAGCAATGCACTTGGGGTAGAGGGTATAGGAGGACCTTTTATGGTAGGCGTTATTTAATTTCATCATTTAAAAAAATCAAAGATATATGTATATATGGGTTTTAAAATCATGTATTAAAGACAACTGGGCTTTTAATGAAAAATAGTAGTTCTTGGCTGTCTCTCCCCATTACTGATTCCCACTGCACACACATTTTATCCAGTTCTTTTAGCTATTTCTTCTGATAGTTCATATATCTAAATAATATTCTTTTTATGTATATCTTGATTTTTTTCTATTTTAGGCATCATTTCATGATCTCTTAGTATAGAAGATGAGAGATTACGCTCTGAATGTTCTTCTCCATACATATATACTCTTCCCTCCTGCAATACTTACTAGTTATATTACCATTTTGTTGTTGTTGAATCAAAATGCAATTGCTACTATGTATGTATAACTACTATCACATCTGAGCCACATAGTGAGCTAAAGTGACATTTCCTTTCTAGTGTAACTTTGTTTTTTTGTAGTTAATAATTGTCTCTCATTTGTTTTGTTTCCTGTTTTCTAAGCCTAAACCTTCTGATAAAAATGAAAATCTCCTTTCAGTATGTTCAAACACTTTAGGTATTTTACCAGTTTAATTTTTTTCTCAATGATATCTTATCTGGAACCCGCCAACCTCCTGTGTTAATCTGGCCTTAGAATTTTCTTTGCCCCTTCCCTAGGTCCCTCTGTCTCCTGAATTAAGTCAATGTCATCTTAATTTTTGATTTACTTTCTAATTTGATGAATCACTGTCTGCATACCTTCCTGAGTAAAGTATATGGAGAATTTTTTTTTTGAGATTTTGCATATTTGAAATGCCTTTGCCCTTAGTTTGGTTGATAGTTTGGCTTGATATAAAATTCTTGGTTACAAATAAACTACAGAAGTTTTAAAAGCATTCCTTCATTATTTTTTTAGCTTCCAGTGTTGTTGTTGACAAGTCCAGTGTCATTCTAGTTCCTGACTCTTTCACTGACAAGTTGTTTTCCATGAAAGATTTTAGGATTAACTCTTTGTTCTCAGTGTTCTGTAATTTTACAACAATGTGTCTTTTTTAAAAAAATGTTTTATTGTTATGTTAATCACCATACATTACATCGTTTGTTTTAGATGTAGTGTTCCATGATTCATTGTGCAGAACACCCAGTGCTCCATGCAGATCGTGCCCTCTTTAATAGCCATCACCAGGCTAACCCATCCTCCCACCCCCCTCCCCTCTAGAACCTTCAGTTTGTTTTTCAGACTCCATCATCTCTCATGGTTCATCTCCCGCTCCGATTTCCCCCCCTTCATTCTTCCCCTCC
>NC_138369.1:16583614-16599457 GCF_054177405.1 Leptonychotes weddellii
TATCTAATATTGTTAAAAAAAAACAAAATCTTGCCAGTTGCAAGATGGCTAGAGTGTATTATTCTAACAAAATAAGTCAGTCAGAGAAAGACAAGTATCATATGATCTCACTGATATGAGGAATTTAAGAAACAAGACAGAAGATCATAGGGGAAGGGAGGAAAAAATGAAACAAGATGAAACCAGAGAGGGAGACAAACCATAAAAGACTCTTACTAATCTCAGGAAACAAACTGAGGGTTGCTGGAGTGGTGGGGGGTGGGAGGGATAGGGTGGCTGGGTGATGGACATTGGGGAGGGTATGTGCTATGGTGAATGCTGTGAATTGTGTAAGACTGATGGATCACAGACCTGTACCTCTGAAACAAATAATACATTATATGTTAAAAAAAAAAATAAGAAGATAGTAGGAAGGGAAAAATGAAGGGTGGAAAATCGGAGGGGAGGATGAGCCATGAAAGACTATGGACTCTGAGAAACAAACTGAGGGTTTTAGAGGGGAGGGGGGTAGGGGGGAGAGTTAGCCCAGTGTTGGGTATTAAGGAGGGCATGTATTGCATGGATCACTGGGAGTTATATGCAAACAATGAATGATGGAACAGTACATCAAAAGCTAATGATGTAGGGCGCCTGAGTGGCTCAGATGATTAAGCATCTGCCTTCGGCTCAGGTCATGATCCCAGTGTTCTGGGTTCAAGCCCCACATCGTGCTCCTGGCTCAGCAGGGAACCTGCTTCTCCCTCTGCCTCTTTCCCTGCTCATGCCCGCCGCCCCCCCCCCATGTGTGTGTGTCTCGAGTGAATAAATAAAATCTTTTAAAAAATTTTTTTAAAAACTAATGATGTAATGTATGGTGACTAACAATAAAATAAAATTTAAAAATAAATTAAAAAAAAAAAAGAAACTGGATCTTACAGCTAGGTATGTGGTAGAGAGTGTGGAGAGGATAGTGCCAAAGCACAAATCCAGTAGCAAGCACCTGTGACTTGGCTGGTACTTTGGGCTGGAGAGGCTTGGGTTTGAATCCAGACTTTGCCACCTTCTTGCTCTATGATCTTCAACACATCACTTTCTTTTTTAAAAGATTTTATTTATTTATTTGACACAGAGAGATACAGCGAGAGAGGGAACACAAGCAGGGGGAGTGGGAGAAGGAGAAGCAGGCTTCTTGCGGAGCAGGGAGCCCAATGCAGGGCTTGATCCCAGGACCCTGGGATCATGACCTGAGCTGAAGGCAGACGCTTAATGACTGAGCCACCCAGGCGCCCAATCAACACATCACTTTCTTACACCAAACTTTAGTTGCCTCCATCAAGTACAAATAGCATTGTTCTAAAAAGGTTATCAGAATTAAGTGAGAACATATATGTAAAAGGCTGCAGAATGCTTAGCGTATGGAGGGTGCTTAATAAAAGTTAGTTTCCTTCCCAGATGAGTGAATTTTTCTTTCTTTCCACAGCACTTATCCAGCCGGCAGAGTGTCCAGCAAAGCACATCCCAGGTAAGCAGCTTAAGTAGGCCTCCCAGTCTTTTCCCACAGCACTTTTAAGAGATCACAGCATGGGGATGCAACAGGCAATGATAGCCACCACAGACATCTTGATCTTGTGATGCCTTTCATCTAAATAGCCCTGACCTCTGAGCAGATATAGCCAGTCTCCCCTCACTCCTCTGTGCAAATTTACATAAGCACAATTGAAATAACGTAGACTGGGAGACTAAAATGAATCTGTCTCGGAGAAAGTAAAAGTGTCATTTAGAATGGTATCTATTACCATCTAACATTGTAAATCAAGTGTATGGTAATGGTATGGGAATGGTAATTCCAACTTATGAGTGAACTTAATATCTCCACTATATAATTAAGTTCACTCATAAGTTGGAATTACCATTCCCATAGCTCCTTCACTCAGTTTACTTCTCTCAGCTGCATATTTGCCTGTCCCAAACCAAGCATATTGACACAGCGCTCCCCTACTAGCAGAGAAGACCCCTTCTGTCTCTCTTACATAATCCCCTTTGGTAGTATGAGGAGAATTAGTCATTTAGTTTTCATTTTATTTATGATCAGTGTACTGAATAATTAAAATAGGAATCACTGTTTTTTGCCTTCCTCGTTAGGTAGATACAATGCGCCCACGTCATGGGGATACCTGTCGGATGCCAGTGCCACACCACTTCTTCCTCAGCCTGAAGAGTTTCACCTACAATACCATTGGGGAAGACACCGATGTCTTCTTTTCCTTATATGATATGAGAGAAGGCAAGCAGATCAGGTAAAAGTTACTAGAGGTTGTGGTGAGGTTGAGACTGTGTAAGGATGGTATTGCCTGGGTCATAAGCATCTCTGGCCTTCAGAGAAGATAGATGCACAGAGAAGGAAAAACAAGATAAAGTAACCTCTTACTTAGCTGGGAGTTTTGCCTCAAATCCCAGTGTACCTTGAAGTCACGTGTGGCCTCTTTTTTAACCTATGCCTATTTCCACATGGAAGTTCAAATCCCAGTCTTGGCTGTCACCACCTCAGAAAGAAAAGGATGCATCTATTCAGTACCAGAGAAAACGCGTAGGAGAAACACAGAACAAAGCAAATTCAGCAGAGAGGCTCGGCTCTAGAAAGCAGGAAGCCCTGGGCCCTGCCTTGCTGCATGTGGAAGAGAGGGTTCACAGGCAAATAGGAATAGGCTGTCCTATTGACACCTAATGGTGTCCTCCTATCTGAGAGCAGCCTCAGCCCTCAATGCCATTCTAGTCCTGCAAAGGGGAGAGCATCTTCTGGACAGAAGGGAAGGTTGGTCTTACTCCATCATTCCTTTTTGTCCTGGATTGGAAGAGAGGCCACAGAATGGGGCTGATATGCAGTAGACCATATATCTTGGTAGAACAATGAAGCCTTGAAGCATGAGCAACTGCAGCAGTGCTTCCTTCTTGAAAGGTGGGGAGGAGTCAAGGAGACACTCTAGGCTTCGCTTTCTCTACAGGCCAGCAAGGCTCTGATGGGGTGAGATGATTGTTGTAGCTAATTTTAGGGAGGCCAGATGTTTCTCTGGTTGTCCTCCAGGTGGGGCAGAGAGAAAATAAATTTGGGGATACTTTATATTGCTTGGAAACTTCCTGTATTCAGAGTGCTTTATGGTTTTGGGGGGGCTTTTTTGTTTGTTTACTTAAAATTTGAAAACAACTGTTCTATTTTTTCCAATTGCATGTTATATGTAGGAAAATTTAAAATGGAAGTTATAACAGTACAAAAGAAAAGCCGTTAATTTGCATGCTCCACAGTACCTCTGATCTTGACACACCTTGCCCCGAAAATTAAAGCACCTTGTTTCACTTTGGCATAGAGCTAAAATGATACACTCATTGATGAGGGCATGTGGGTTTTCCTTGTCACGGCTGTCTCCCAGTATGTATGTCTCGAAAGGCTGTGGTAAAAGGCAGTTGTGGCTGGGATGGTAGCTACGGGTACTGGGCTGTGTGGATGCAGATTCTGGCTGCTCCTATTTTTCTACTAGGCCAGAGGTTTGTAAACTTTATTATTTATTTTTGTATGTGGAAGAATCCTTTCTAAAAGCTACATTTTTTGAGTAAGTTCAATAAATGAAATAGATAAAATAGAGCTACTTTACTGTTGGAGGGAAAAGGGAAAAATAGGAATCTCACTATTCCCCTTCCTCCACCCGGTACTGGGTGTAACCACTGAAAGTCCCTGGGTTGCAGTTTGAAAACCAGAGCACCCTACTTTATGATCCTTGGGTGCTAGTGACTGTGTCTTCTCTTTCCGTGATCCCAGCACCTCACACAGTGCCTGTGCCCAGCAGAGACACCCCTGCTGTGGTTTGTAATCCATGCAGGATCATCAGTGTGTCAGTTGTTTTATCTTGGGGATTATTATTTATAATTGGACCTCAAGAAACAATAAAACATTTTTAAAGAAGAAAGGTAAAAAAAATTTTTTTTTGTAGAGTTGCTGGAAATGTTTTGGTCATTTAAAAATCCTTAGACATTAGAGAACTATACCAGCTTCCCATTCACATAATAAACTTGTAAGGTCCTTAATTAAAAATACTATTTACTTTCTTCAGTTTTAAGAGTGAACTAATACGCAGAATTTTAGATCTAGGTTTAATTGATAAGTGTTCCTTCTTCTTTCCATTAGCATTTGTGTCATTGTATAAGCCCTCAAAAATTTTAGTTCATTGAGCTGATGATACCAACTAAATATGCTTTCCTAATGATTAGGTATTAAACTGGTCATATATTACTGCCTTGAAGCAGTTATCAGAAATCATGAAAGGTTAGGGATGTATTACATTAGGTGCACAGAGTGTTGATACAGAGCAATCAGTTTACCAATCAAACAGTGCTAGTCTAGTGTTCAGTATTGCCAGGACACTCACCTCTGTGCCTGAGAACATGTGTGAGCAGAGGGAGCAGGCTAAAGAGAGGACCAGATGTTCCTGCACTCTGAGTCTCATTGCTGATCCCACAGGCAAACCTAGAGAGGCTCCTGTGAATGACAAACTGCAAACCCGCATAGCACATCCTGATAGATGTTGACTGATGAGTATTAAACAATCTGCAGGAAGGAAGAAGCAGCAGCTGGTAGGGCCTTAGTAGCTGTAACTGTTTTTGTGACATTTTATCATTCTGTACAAAATCATAAATATTTAGCTTTGAAATCTAAATCTCTGATTAAGACCTCTCCCCTGAGCTTCAGAGTTTCATTTCCTTTTTCCTACCAGACATCTGCCCTTGGATGTCCCTCAGACATTTCTACCTCAGCATATCTAAACTCAATTCAGTTTCTTTCCTTACACATATACTTCCTTCTGTGCTCCTTAAATCAAGTGAAAGGCATTATCATTTGCTCAGAAATCCATGTCAGAAATTTTGGCATCCTCCTAGGTTCCTCTCTCTCTATCTCCTTCCCTTCTCAATTAATCACTGTATCTTATCAACTTCTGACTCCCAAATATCAATCATATCACTCCCCCTACCCTTCCCTGTTTTCACCCCAGATTCTCCACATTTATTCCCAAATGCAGACTCCCTGAATCTACTGCCTTCCTACCCTGAGTTATTGTCCACAGCAGACCACCCTTACCTCTTAAAAATGCAAACCGTTCACGTCAGCCCCCACTTAAGCTAAAGCCCTTGTTACTTAGTGTGACATAAAAGGTCCAGCATGATATAATTTTATTTCTCTAACCTTATTTTCTGCATCTTGATGACTTAGTTGTCTTTCCCTAAACATGCCTTGCTCTTTCATGCCTCCCTATCCTTGCTGGCTTGGTAAACTCCTGTCCATTGAAACTCAGCTATATGAAACCTTCCTCAGTATTTATGAGTATAATCAGGCCCTGAAACTTCATTGTGCCCATGATAACACTCTGTATCTAGCTTTATTCCATTACTAGATATTAAATTGTAATCATACATGTGCATGTAGATTTCCCCCACTGGAATGGGAACTTTCTTATGTGTCTTTGTACCATCCCCCCGCCCAGTGCTAAGCACAGGACTTTGGAGTTGGAGCATTAAATAAATATTTATTGAGTGAATGAATGAAGAAGTGATCAAATAACCATTCTGTCCTCTGTGAATCAAGGAATTTGTATTTAATTGAGCAGTTTAGCAAATATTTACTAAGAATTTCTTGTTTGTGAGCCCCTGTAATAACTGCTTGGGATTTAGAGGGATATGTCCCTCTAAAAAGGAATGTCCCTGACCCTGACAAGGTCTGAACAGAGCATTACAAGATTTCTAGAAGGTGTGAAACCTGTTTTCCTGATTTTAAGTACCAAAGCTAAGTGGAAAAGTAAGATTAGGATATATGTCTTACTGACATGCAGCAAGACTTTAAGCACAATAAGCTGTCAGGAAAAAACAAACAAAAAATACAACCCTTTAGGCAAATTTTTATGGAGTTTTTTAAGCTAAAAAAATGAGTAGTCTTCTCTAAGTCATTGGTTGTTTTATATTTTTTTCTAATCAATTACATTTTAGACCTTGCTTTGTATTTAGGATTAAACTGTATAGTTTGGGAAAGAAATACAGTCAACTTTACCATGTAATATACACTGAGAGAGATGTCTTTTTCTGTCATGGTGAGCTAGATCAGTTGTCACCAAGGTTTTGTTTTCAATATTCAAAGAACTATTTTTTAAAAAGAAAAAAGAAGTCAGAGAAGAAGAGGATCATTGAAAGACTGAGAAGCCAGGCTCTTGGAGAAAGGGCTTTTGGAGAAAATGAAAGTAATAGAATTAAAGAGTGTCTAGGGTCCAGACAGGGTACTAATTCATTTGTTCAAAGATATTTATTAAGCACCTACCAGCTATTGGGCTAGAACCTGGGGATACTGAGGTGAGCAAGAGAAATATCTGCTTGTCTTCCTGGAGCTTATGATCTAGAAGAGAGACCACCTCTCTCTACTAGAGAGATCACCAAACACATGATCATATGAATAAGTATGTAGTTTAAAAAGTGTGATAGGTGCTATAAAGGAAAATCATGCAGAGTGCTCTGCAACCTCATGCATATTGGAGTGAGGGGAGGCTCTTATGACATCCATGTTGAGGCTTAAAGTATGAGTAAACAGAAAGAGTGGATAATGTGATTTAGGCAGGAGAAGGACTAAATGCAGGGAAAAGCTTGGTATATTCAGAGAACTGAATGGCAGTCAGTGTTGCTGGAATGTTGCAAGTGAGAGAAGGAAAGGATATCTCAAGAGGGGATTGAAGAGATAGTCAGGGACCACATTATATAGGGCCTTGTAGCCATGAAAGAATTTTGGATTTTATTGGCAATCAAGAAGAGAAGATACTTAAGCACAAAAAGTAGCAAAGGCAAAAGCATGAGTCAGACACAACAAAGATATCAATGTATTGAATTAGAAGGAAATTAGAAGAGGTTATGAGAGCTGGGAAAAGGTTTGTATTGACAGTAAACTCCAGGTCTTGGAACCTGTTTCTTACCCAATTGCTCACAGCCTCTTGAACAGAGAAAGAACTCAGTAAATGTCCAATCAGAAAATGTGTTAGAGACAGATTAAATAAGTCTAGGATAGCCCTGAAAACCCTGGACACTGACTTAGATTTGATGCATTAGATAACCCTTAATGAATCCTTGAGCAGAAGGATGACATGAATGACATGTTGAAGGTGGTGATTTGAGATTATCACAGGGGTAATATATAGGTTAAACTAGAAAATAGATAAGTTAGAAGCTGTTGCAGACATGAAGTGATAAAGCCCCAGGATAAGGAGGCTAGTAATAAGATTAGAGAAGATAGGGCATCGTGCCCTTTAAGATTTGGACTGAGCCTCATCACCCCTATAACCTAATTTCCTATCCTTCCCCCATTGATCAGTCTAGTTTACAATAGCCTCCTTGCTATTCCCTGAAAATATAACACGTTTCTACTTTAGGGCCTTTCTTTGCATCTGCTATTTCCCTCAACATCCTCATGGTTCTTGCATCCCCACCTTCTTCATGTTTTTACTCAAATATCACCCTTTCAGGCTTTTCCTGGCCACCCTATCTAGAATTGAAACCACCAGGGGTTCCTGGGTGGCTCAGTCAGTTAAGCATCTGCCTTCAGCTCAGGTCATAATCTCAGGGTCCTGGGATAGGGCTCCCACGTTGGGCTCCCTGCTCAGTAAGGAGTCTGCTTCTCCCTCTCCCTCTGCCCCCCCAGCTCATACTCTCTCTGTCTCTCTCTCTCTCTCAAAATAAATAAATAAAATCTTTAGAATTGAAACCATTATTACCACCATCTCCCACATACACATCCATATTCTCAGTGTCACTTCTTTGCTTTATATTTTTTCTTAGGACCATCTAGCGTACTAAATAGTTTACATATTTACCCTTTTTATTTTCTGTGTTCTATCACTGGACTGTAAGCACTACGAAAACAGAGATTTTTTTAATCGTATTCACCAGCAAATCCTCTGAACCTAATAGAGTATTGGCATATGGTAGGTACTCAATAATTATTTTTTGAAAGGATGAGTAGTCTTCTAAATGTAACATTTATAAACTTATTTCTCTTATCACTTTTTCTTTCTTTTTCTAAAACCTATAACTCAATGGGGTGGTTTGGTTTTTTTTTACCTTGGAGACAAGGAGAATGGTGCTATAATTATTGAAGCCAGCTGAGTGAAGGAAATGATGAGTTCAATTTGGGCTATGTTGAGTTTGAAGTGATAGCCAAACAACCCACAGGTCATGAAGTGGGGGCATCTGGGATGCAGGTGAGATGTCACAGATGGAGATGAGAATTTTCATGGGAATAGTTTCTGTATGCAGAAACAAAGCTATCTGAAAAAGTGAGAACATGGGAGAAGAGCAAAGGGCAAAACACAGGGAATATTTCAGTCATTAAGAAAACATTTTATGTATACCTAACATGCACAATGTACTACTGCCAAGTAGTTTAGGAATTCATTTAAGGCTGGGAAAATAAATGCCAGTAAAAGAGAAGAAACAATTGAACACAGCTGGAAGCATCATAGTACTTGAATTAAAAAATATATTACAAAGCTACAGTAATCAGAACAGTATGGTACTGGCATAAAAACAGACATAATGACCAATGGAACAGAACAGAGAGCCCAGAAAAAAACTTACACATATACCATCAACTCATCTTTGATTAAAAAAAGAAAAGAAAGACATCCTCCCATTTGCAACAATGTGGATGAGCTTGGAGGACATTATGTTTTGTGAGATAAGCTAGACATACAAGGACAAATATTACAGGATACCACTTATATGAGGACTCTAAAATAGTCAAACTCATAGGAGCAGAGAGTAAAATGGTAATTGTCAGAGCCTGAGTGGGGAGAGGAAAATGCAGAAATATTAGGTACAAAGTTCCAGTTACATCAGATAAGTTCTAGAGCTCTACTGTACAGCATAGTGTTTATGGTTAACAGTACTGTGTTGTATTCTTAAAAATTTGCAAGAGGGTAGATCATATGTTGTGTTCTTATCTCACACTATAAGTAGTAATAATAATTACAGTGGGAGGAAACTTTTAGAGGTGATGCATATGTTTATGGCATAGATTGTGGTGATGGTTTCATGGGTATATACTTACCTACAAACTCATTCGGTGTATACATGAGATATATACAGCTTTTCATGTCAATCATACCTCAATAAAGTGATTTAAAAAAAAGAAATGTGGGGAGATGTGAATTTTCCTAGCAAGTATTACACCTAATAACAATTTAAGATTTACTAAATAAAATGTATATGTGTCACATAACCAGTATGACAAACATTATGCAGATTTGCCTCACTTACACTCTGAAACAGAATTTTCTAAGATAACCAGTGATATCATTACAGGAAAATAAAATTGTCTTTCTTCTGGAGGAAAAAAAAAAAAAACAGAGGAGGAATTACCTTATTCCCTCTTTTTTTAAATGACATTTATCACTTCTTACATTCTATGTAGTTTAGTCACTTATTGTGTTTATCACTTACTGTCTGTTTCCTCATTTTGTCTTTTTAAATAAAAGCTCCTCCTGGGCAGCGATGTTTTTATTTTGTTTACTGAGGTACCCAAGTGCCTGAAACAGTGCTTGCCACCTAGTAAGTGCTCAGTAAATATTTGTTGAATAAATGAGTGTAACTATCCAGAATGTAGCAAAGAGAAATATGAAAGAAGTATTATGGGATATGGAGAACAGAATGAGAAAGGATAATAAACACCTAACTAGAACCACAGAAAAACAGAAAAGAATGAAAATATTCATCACTGATGAAAGACATGAAGACACAAATGAAAGATTTCGTTGCTTATTTGCTTTGCTGCCACAAGATTCTTCCTTAGGAGCAGTGCACTCTTTGACAGTTGTCAGAGGATGGAGAAGCCAAGGTTGTTAAATAGATCTTGTTCTCTTCCCCACCACCTCACTCTGTGGTAATGGTGAATTTTGAACATCCAAGTTGGGCCAAAATGCTTTGATCTTAACAGATATAGTATAAATTGGGGGAAGACATGAAGCTCACTGATGGTTTATGGTGTCTTGATTAAAGAAGGTTTCACCACCACAACAACCAAAAAAAGACTTTTGAACTATTTGACTTTTAAAGCGCTGTTGCGCATAGATACAATTAAAATTAAAATTTAAGAAAGTTGCTCACAAACCCTTAGATTCCCTAATCCAACATAGAGTCAGATGTGACCTTAAGTAAGGTCAAAGACTGCCATTGACAAAGCACATCATATTACCCTCATGGAAGAGCCATGGTACAGCTGTTCCTTTAGCTGCCTCCACATGCTGGCCCTTGCGGTGGCTGCCCAAACACTGCATGAACATTTGTCAGCATATGGATGCCTTCCTGTGCCCCTGAGTTTTGCTGAGTACCTCCTCAATGTTTACACACCAACTGTTAACAAACCAGGTCATTGGCAAGTAACCCCTCACCCCCAAATAATGAAAAATAAATGATTTACATTTTGAGTTTGGGATGCTAGAAAAAGAAAAACAAAGTAAACCTAAAGAAAGCAAAAGGAAGAAAATAATATAATAACAGAACTTAAAGAAAGGGTCAGTAAAATAAAAACTGATTATCTGAAAAAAGAAACTTTGAAAAAATAGACATACCTTCTTTGGAAAAATGCCTCTTTTCAGGTCCTCTGCCCATTTTTAAATTGGATTACTTTTTTTGGTGTTGAGTTGGTGTCTATTTTTTGGTGTTGAGTCTTCATATATTTTGAATACTAACCCCTTATCAGATATATCATTTGCAAATATCTTCTCCCATTCTGTAGGTTGTCTTTTGTTTTGTTGATGGTTTCCTTTGCTGTACAAAAGCTTTTTGTTTTGGTGTAATCCTAGTAGCTTAATTTGGTTTGGTTTCTCTTGCTTGAGGAGACATATCTAGAAAAATGTTTCTGTGGCTGATGTCAAAGAAAGTACTGCCTATGTTTTCTTCTAGTTTTATGGTTTGTTGGTATGCCACTGTTGTTGGGAATGCAAATTGGTGTAGCAACTGTGGAAAATAGTATGGAGGTTCCCCAAAAAACTAAAAATACAATAACATATAACCCAGTAATTCCACTACTGGATATCTACCCAAAAAAATGAAAACACTAATTTGAAAAGATATATGCATCCCTATGTTTATTGTAGCATTATTTACAATAGCCCAGGTATGGAAACAACCCAAGTGTTCATCGATAGATAAATGGATAAAGAAGGTGTAGTATATTCAATGGAATATTACTCAGACATTAAAAAGAATGAGATCTTGCCATTTGCAAAAACATGGATGGACCTAGAGGATATAATACTAAGTGAAATAAGTCAGAGAAAGACAGATAACATATAATTTCACTCATATGTGGAATTTAAGAAACAAAACAGACAAACAAACAAAAAAAACTGACTCTTAAATGCAGAGAACAGACTTGCCAGAAGGGAGGTGGGGGGGAGGGGTGAAACAGATAAAGGGAATGAAGAGTACACTTATCTTGATGAGCACTGAGAAATGTATAGAATTGTTAAATCATTGGATGGTATACCAAAACTAATATAACACTATGTCAATTATCTTCAATAAAACAAATTTTAATAGATATACCAATAGCAAGAGTAATCAAAAAGAAAGACACAGATGAGCTATAAATATTAAAAATTATATGGAACACATTTATTTAAATTGAGGTAAGGTTGAAATAGCGTAAAATTAACTATTTAAAAATAAACAGTTGAGTGGCATTTACTACATTCACAATGTTGTACAACCATCACCTCTGTCTAGTTCCAAAACATTTTCATGCCCCAAAAGGAAGCCCTGGATCTAATAAGCAGTAGTTCTTTATTTTCCTTCCCAACCTACCCCTGCTTAGCCCCTGGCAGCCACCAATCTTCATTCCATCTTTATAGACTTATATATTCTAGATATTTCACATAAATGGAATCATATATATAATATGTGACCTTTTGCACTTGATTTACTTCACTTACAATGTTTTTAAGGTTCATTCATGTTGTAGCATGTATCATCAGTACTTCATTTCTTTATATGGCTAATTAATATTCCATTGTATGGTTATGCCACAAATTGTTTATTTGTTCATTCATTGTTGGATAGTTGCACTGTTTCTAACTTTTGGCTACAGTGAATAGTGCTACTGTGAACACGTGTATATATGTATTTGATTGCCTGCCTTCTATTCTTTTAGGTATATATCTAGAAGTGGAACTGCTGGGCCATATAGTATTTCTATGTTTAGCTTTTGAGGAACTGCCAAACTATTTTTCACAGAGACCTAACCATTTTACATTCCTACCAGTGATGTGTGAGGATTCCAATTTCTGCACATCCACACTAAATACTTGTTATTTTCTTTTTTTTTTTTTTTAATTCTAGCTATCCTACAGGGTGTGAATGTGAATTAGTACCTCATTGTGGTTTGATTTGCATTTTAATGGTAACTAATGATGTGAGCATCTTTTCATGTGTTTATTCACCATTTGTATATCTTCTTTGGAGAAATGTTATTCAAGTCCTTTACCTGTTTTTAATAGATTATTTGTCCCTTTTTTAGAAATTTAAAAAATATATGTATTAACTGAATATTTTGTTTTGTTTTGTTTCCAGTTTTTATTTAAATTCCAATTAGTTAACATATAGTGTAATATTAGTTCAGGAGTAGAATTTATTGATTTGTCACTTACGTACACCACCCAGTACTCATCACAACAGTGCCCTCCTTAATGCCCATCACCCATTTAGCTCATCCCCCCACCCACCTCTCCTCCAGCAACCCTCAGTTTGTTCTCTATGATAAAGAGTCAAACTGAGGGTTGCTGGAGTGGAGGGGGGTGGGAGGGATAGGGTGGCTGGGTGATGGACATTGGGGAGGGTATGTGCTATGGTGAGCACTGTGAATTGTGTAAGACTGATGAATCACAGACCTGTACCCCTGAAACAAATAATACATTATATGTTAATTTAAAAAGAGTCTGTTTTATGGTTTGCCTGTCTCTTTTTTTCCCCTCTATGTTCATCTGTTTTGTTAAATTCTACATATAAATGAAATCATATGGTATTTTTCTTTCTCTGACTGACTTATTCCCTTAGAATAATACACTCTAGCTCCATCCATGTCATTGCAAATGGCACGATTTCATTCTTTTTGATGGCTGAGTAATATTCCATTGTATATATATATCTTGACTTTTTTTTTTTCAACTTCTTTATCCATTTATCAGTTGATGGATATTTGGACTCTTTCCATAATTTGGCTATTGTTGATAATGCTGCTATAAACAACTGAATTTTTTTTTTGAATTTTCATTCCAATGTAGTTAACATACAGAGTTAACATTAGTTTCAGGTGTACAATATAGTGATTCAACAATATATCCCCTAGTGCTCATCATGACACATCCTTAATCCCCATCACCTATTTCACCCATCCCCCCCACCCACCTCCCCTCTGGTAACCATCAGTTTTTCTCTATAGTTAAGAGTGTGTTTCTTGGTTTGCTTCTCTCTCTCTTTTTTTCCTTAGCTCATCTGTTTTGTTTCTTAAATTCCACATATGAGTGAAATCCTGTGATATTTGTCTTTCTCTAACTTATTTCACTTAGCATTATACTGTCTAGCTCTATCCATGTTGATGCAAATGGCAAGATTTCATTCTTTTGTATGCCTGAATAATATTCTATTATATGTATATATACCACATCTTCTTTATCCATTCATCCATTGATGGACACTGGGCTACTTTCATAATTTGCTGTTGTAAATAATGCTGCAATCAACATAGGGGGCTTATATCCCTTCAAATTAGTGTTTTCTTCTTCTTAGGGCAAATACCCAGTAGTGCAATTACTGGATCATGGGGTAATTCTATCTTTAACTTTTTGAGGAACCTCCATATTGTTTTCCACAGTGGCTGCACCAGTTTGCATTCCCACCAACAGTGTACAAGGGTTCCTTTTTCTCCACATCCTCACCAGCACTTGTCATTTCTTGAGCTTTTTATTTTAGCCATTCTGACAGGTGTGAGGTGATATCTCATTGTCATTTTGATTTGCATTTCTCTGATGATGAGTGATGTTGAGCATCTTTTCACGTGTCTGTTGGCCATCTCTATGTCTTATTTGGAGAAATGTCTATTAATGTCTTCTGCCCATTGTTCAATTGGATTATTTGGGTTTTGGGTGTTGAGTTGTGTAAGTTCTTTATATATTTTGAATACTAATCCTTTATCAGATATGTCATTTGCAAATACCTTCTCCCATTCCATAGGTTGCCTTTTAGTTTTCTTGGTCATTTCCTTTGCTGTGCAGCAGCTTTTTATTTTGATGAAGTCCCAATAGTTATTTTTGCTTTTGTTTCCCTTGCCTTAAGAGACATATCTAGAAAGATGTTGTTATGGCTGATGTCAGAGAAGTCACTGCCTTGGCTCTCTTGTAGGATTTTTATGGTTTCAGGTATCATCACATTTAGGTCCTTAATCCATTTAGAGTTTATTTTTGTGTATGGTGTAAGAAAGTGATCCAGTTTCATTCTTTTGCATGTAGCTGTCCAATTTTCCTAACACCATTTGTTTAAAGAGCTGTCTTTTCCCCATTGCATATTTTTGCCTTCTTTGTTGAAGGTTAATTGACCATATAATTATGGGTTTATTTCTGGATTTTCTATTCAGTTCCATCGATGTGTCTATTTTTGTGCCAGAACCGTACTGTCTTGATCACTACAGCTTTGTAATATTACTGAAAGTCTGGAATTGTGATACCTCCAGTTTTGTTTTTCAAGATTACAGTTTGTCTTTTTGTTGAGTTGTAGGAGTTTTTTTTTTTCCTGGATACTAGATATTTATCAGATATATGATTTGCGAATATGTTCTCCCATTCTGTAGGTTGTCTGCACCTTCTGATAACATCCTTTTTATTTTTTTAGTTTTTAGTTTCAATGAAATCTACTTTATCTTTTTTTTCTCATGTTGCTTTTGCTTTTGGAGTCATAGAATACATTTTAAAAATTGTATACATATATTATGAACAACTTGATACCAATAAACTTGTGTTCACATATATGAGTGTTATTTTTGTAGTAACAGCTATCTTAAAGCAGTCTAAATATCCATAAGTAGAGAGATAACTAAATAAATAATAGCTTAACCTTTGGAAAGATTGAGGCAAAAAGAAGTGAGAGAGGAACTGAATTAGTTCTCAATTGTTGCACAACATATTACAGCAAGTTCTATGAATTTAAAAAATACCCATTTTTTAGTTCACAGTTATTTAGGTTAGAAGTCTGCAAAGACATGACTGGGCTCTCTGCTAAGGTTACCACAAAGCCAAAGTCAAGGTGACAACTGGGCTGTGTTCTAGTCTGAAATCTCTAGGGGGAATATTGTTCTAAGCTCTTTGGATGTTGTTGGTAGGATTGAGTTTCTTACCATTGTAGGATTGAAGTTCCCATTTCCTTGCTGGCTTTCACCAGGGAGCTGCTCTCAGCAGCTAAAGGTCACCTGCTTTCCTTGCTACGTAGCCCTCTTCATCTTTTTTTTTTTTATGTTAAGTTAGTCACCATACATTACATCATTAGTTTTTGATGTAGTGTTCCATGATTGTTTGCGTATAACACCCAGTGCTCCATGCAATACATGCCCTCCTTAATACCCATCACCAGGCTAACCCATCCTCTCAGCCCCCTCCCCTCTAGAACCCTCAGTTTGTTTCCCAGAGTCCATAGTCTCTCATGGTTTGTTTCCCCCTCTGATTTCCCCCGTTTCATTTTTCCCTTCCTTCTCCTAATGTCCTCCATGCTATTCCTTATGTTCCACAAATAAGTGAAACCATA
>NC_138369.1:16599957-16617562 GCF_054177405.1 Leptonychotes weddellii
ACCCAGTAGTGCAATTGCTGGGTCATAGGGTAGCTCTATTTTTAATTTTTTGAGGAACCTCCATACTGTTTTCCAAAGTGGCTGTACCAACTTGCATTCCCACCAACAGTGTAAGAGGGTACCCCTTTCTCCACAACCTCTCCGACATTTGTTGTTTCTTGCTTTGTCAATTTTTGCCATTCTAACTGGCATAAGGTGGTATCTCAGTGTGGTTTTGATTTGAATTTCCCTAATGGCTAATGATGATGAACATTTTTTCATGTGTCTCTTAGCCATTTGTATGACTTCTTTGGAGAAGTGTCTGTTTATGTCTTCTGCTCACTTTTTGACTTGATTATTCATAGCCCTCTTCATCTTTAGGTTATCAGCAATGCAATGAATCCTTTCCACGCTTTGAATCTCTGACTTTGTTTTCTGCAAGTAGCAGAAGAAAATTCTGCACTTTTAAAAGATTCATGGCACTGGGTCATACTCACCCAGACACTCTCCCTATCTTACGTTCAATTGTGCCATATAACATAACCTAATCATTGGAGTAAATGCCACCATATTTACAGTCACAGGGATTATGAAACACCAGGACTAGGGAGGAAATTTGGGAAACCATATTAGAATTTCCCAACAGCAGGCCCAACAGCAGGGATTATCTCTACATAAGCACATTCTGTATATTAAAAAATTAATGAAATATTGTTCAGTGAAAACAGCAAGTTTACAATTGTATGTTTAGTATATATTTGTTGGGATAAACTACATATGTCTATGTATATAATGTATATTATAATCTTCAGTAATTTTTAAAAGACTAAAATTTCTAAAAAGAATTCTTGAACTAACAGACATTTAAAGTTTTGGTAGTGATACTTTCTTAAATTGGCTGGCAACTTAAGAGAGACAGTTATAGCAAGTTATAACAAATATTGGCTTTGCTATATGAGTAGATAAATAGACTACAATGTTTCATTTATACTTCTCCCCTTCTTCAAATGGCCAGCTTCAGATGTCAGTGTGGAACAAACATCTGCTTTGATGTTGAGTGATAATGAGGTAATAGAAGAACAAAGCCTATAAAAGGCCAGAATTTAAAATGTCCTTTGTATTTTTTCCTTAATATCATGGATTCCCCTATAAAATGAATACATTGCCTAAGTTAAATTTTTTTTCTGTATACATATCTATTAAGATTGTTAACCATTATCTTAATCTATTTAATAATTACCACATAATTATCTCCTCAAAATAGTACAAATAATTTTCTTTTAGAATAGAATTTTTGTTATGGTTTGTAGTTGGTTCTGTATGGATTCACTTATTCTATTATGTGAATTTCCTTTTTCACACAAGGAGTATTATGGTGTAACTTATTTTCTATGTACCTCTGGTGTGCCTGTTAATATGCCGGGTTCTCTCTTACTGGCTCTTTACCAATTTAGCGAAATGCTCTAAAGTCTCAGAGTACCAATGATTGATTTCATCACTCAACTGGCTTTCCCTAATGAGTCTTCTTTATGCCAGGTTTTTCTGCTAGGCCTTGGGAACACAGAGTTGCCCTCAAAAACTTAATCTTTCTTGATTATCACATGAAAACACTTATGTTAGCTATGTTCTCATGGCTGCTGTGCAAAGCAAGCTAAAATGCTTCATTTCTTATTCTCCTGGAGTTTATTCAGCATTCAAAATACCCTTGCGTAGAATTAACTTTTTCTTGAAAATCAGCTGCTTCTGTGGTTGAAGTACAGAACTCTCCTTGAAAGTCCAGCATTCTACCCAAATGAGATAATTTGCCTCTGTGAAAATCTCAGGTGCTCTAGAGAGGAATTTTCTTTTAAAATGATGTTTGAGAATTTTGTTTATTAACAGTTTTGCTTCCCTCTGCAAAAAAAAAGTCATGTCTTACAATGCAACTGGATCTTATTGGCAGGAGCTCAGGCAGCCAGTGAGGGACCTGCAGTTCAATCTTGGTCCTTCCACTTATGTCCCTATAGTGTGGTCTAGCCTGTCTTAACTTGGTCTGGGACATAGCCTCCAGCTCACTACCCAACATTCCCCCCAAGGATTTTCTGTGAGTCCCAGCAGGAATAAGAGGAGCTAGTACCCTGGCTCAGGTGACTGTCAACATCACTTTCCTTTTCTACTCTCTTCTCTAGTCTGTCATTGTCAATATGCATATCTTCCTTGGAAATTACAGAGATTTATGGAAATTAAAAATGAGCTCACTCTCATAAAAGAAAGCCAGGGATCAGGATGCCTGGGTGGCTCAGTCGGTTAAGCATCTGCCTTCGGCTCAGGTCATGATCCCAGGGTCCTAGGATCGAGTCCCGCATTGGGCTCCCTGCTCAGCCTGCTTCTCCCTCTGCCTCTGCCTGCCATTCCCTATGCTTGTGCTCTCTCTCTGACAAATAAATAAATAAATTTAAAAAAGAAGGAAAGAAAGAAAGCCAGGGACCTGTGTAGTATGGATGGAAAAACTCACACACAAATATTTAAGTGAATCTGTATATAATCCAATTATCTTGTAAGTTTTTTCATTAATATGTTTTCTTACATAGCACAAAACTGAAAATACAGAATGAATGCAAATATGGTTTAAACCTAAATATATTGCATTCCAGTGGCCAAGCCAACCCAACATGCTTTCATATGTATGCCCAAGGCATCAGGTCTTGCTCAGAAACATTAAAGTTAAAATCTGTTAATGGATAGGCAAAGTGAAGGTTTCACTTTAGATATGTACCTTGGTCTGTGGTTAAACCTATGTCTTTTTAAAAAATAAAATAAAATAAAATAAAAAATAAAATAATAAAATAAAATTAAAAAAAAAACAAAAAACCTTTGTCTTTTTTCATCTGAGAATAAGATCAGAAGTTACCAGTGGTTATTATGCTCTGAGTCGAGATGTCAGACTAGAGAAAATTTTTAATACAGTGTCCTATAGAGTTTAGTTGAAAACAGTAAAAGAAATGGTCACGTTCTTTAAGATCTTTGTTTAGAAGAAATTTGCCTTCTGCTCTGTCTAGACCATAATGCACAGTGCAACGTAGAAGAGAATGACTAATGGCTTCTGACCTAAGTTCAAAAAAAATCCTCTGCCTGGAGAGGCTTGTAGAGAATTAAGGGGTATCAGGGGTAGAAATTATAGTAGATTGGTATAGTCATTTATTTATGAATCAGACATCTATTTTGCACTTCCTATGTACTTCCACTGTTACAGTCTCTAGAGATATGGCAGTGAATAGAACATATAAAAATTCCTGCTCTCATGAAGCTTACATTCTGGTGGTGAGAGTCAGTCAATAAATATAATAAATAAATAAAGTGTATAGTATATTTGGAGGGATAAATGTTATCAAATATAAAAAGTAAACTATAAGGGAGAATTTGCCATCTTGAATAAAGTAGTCAGCATAGGCCTTACTGAGAACGTGAATATACCATGGGGCTATCTTCCAGGGGAAAGACCTCTTGTCTACCATCCTCACATCAGTGGATCTCAAAATGACTTCCAGGGGCACATGGGTGGCTTGGTTGGTTGAGCATCTGCCTTTGGCTTAGGTCATGATCTTAGGGTCCTGGGATCAAGTCCCACATCAGGCTCCATGCTCAGCAGGGGGTCTGCTTCTCCCTCTCCCTCTGCCTCCTCCCTGCCTCCCGGCTCATGTTTATGCTCTGTCTCTCTCTCTCTCCAAATAAATTAATAAAATCTTTAAAGAAGAGAAAGTTCTCTTATTTAAAAAAAAAAAAAAAGACTTCCAAACTAATAAGGTGGAGCCAAGGGATAAAATTTTAGTCAGCTTCCTCACCCTTGGTCATTTAAGGATAAATAAGTAAACTGGATGGTTGGATAGATAGATAGATAGATAGATAGATAGATAGATAGATAGATAAGAAATGAGGGCGGGTTGCATTTGGGCTGTCTTTTAAAGGTAGAACTGTGCTGGTTTCATTTCTGGTATGGTGAAGTGAGCTCCTAACTGGCTAGCCCTCCCACAGTTACCCATTAACACTGGCTAAAAACCAAAAAACAATCACCTTAAGGTTCTGCAGAATGAACAAAGCAAGCAGATATTGGAGGGGAGTAAAAACTTAGAGAAAGGAACCAACACATGGTGAATTTCCTGCGTTTATAGCTTTGGTCTGAGAGAACATCCTGGGGTAGCTAAAACTCCAACAGAAACCCTGCCATATTTTTAGCCTGAGGAACCAAGAGATGGAGCCTGGGGCAAGCATGACCACTGCAGGAGTCTTGGAGAGGAGAGAGTAGGAGATGGACAACCCCAAATTCTATATATGAACTCTGCCCATGTTAGCAGGTGATCCCTGAAACACAAATGGGCAAGGCAAACTCAAGGCAGCTAGCAACTTAAGGCTAAAAGAAAACTGAGATTTGACCTCCATCAATCACAGGAGAAATATTACACATTAAGTCTAATCAAGTTAATTCCTATTAAAATAAAAATACTAACTAACCCTCTAAAGAAGACTATAAAAGAATCAAGCATCTCCATAGCATAACAATTACAATGTCCAAGGTACAGTCCAAAATTTTGGGACATACAAAGAACCAGGAAAATGTAACCCATTCTCAGGCGAAACAGAAGCCAATCCTGAGATAACTCAGATGTTGGAATTATCAGACAGGGCTTTTTTTTTTTTTTTTTTAAAGATTTTATTTATCTGACAGAGAGAGACACAGCGAGGGAGGGAACACAAGCAGGGGGAGTGGGAGAGGGAGAAGCAGGCTTCCCGCCGAGCAGGGAGTCAGATGCGGGGCTCGATCCCAGGACCCTGGGATCATGACCTGAGCCGAAGGCAGACGCTTAACGACTGAGCCACCCAGGCGCCCCCAGACAGGGCTTTTAAAGCAGCTGCTATAACACGTTCAATGAAGGAATAAATAGTAAAAATCTCAACACAAAAATACAAAATACTTTTTTAAATAACCAAATGGAAATTTTAGAACTGAAAAATATATTAAGAATATCTGGAATAAAAATATCTCTGGATGAGGTTAATTGAACCAAGAGATCATAGAGAGAATCAGTGAATATAAATACCAATATGAATTATCCAGTCTAAAAAAGAGAAAAATATTGAAACAAAACAAAATAAACAACAAAATCTTAAGGTGACAATTTCAAAAGGCTCACAATGGAATTTCAGAAGGAGAAGAGAAAAAGAATGGGTCAGAAAAAACATTTGAAGAAATAATGGCAAATAACTTCACCAAATTTTGTGAAAGACATAAATTTACAGATTTAAGAAGCTTATCAAACACCAAACAGGATAAATGACACACAGTTGTCTAACTACTTAAAACCAATGAAAAAGAAAATCTTAAAAGCTGCTAGTGAAAAATGCCACATTGCATACAGGGAAACAATTCAAGTGATCACGGGCTTTTTCTCAGAAATAAAGAGACCAGAAGACAGTAGAAAAGCATCTTTAAAGTGTTGAAGAACAAATACAAAATCATGTATCTAATGGAAAGGGTCTTTCAAGAATGAAGACAAAATAAAGACATTTTAAGATAAAGGAAAACTAAGAGAATATGTCACTAGCAGAATTGCAGTTCAAGATATGTCTAACAGAAGTTCTCCAGCCTAAAGGAAAGAATTGGAGGGAAACCCAGATTTTCAGGAATGATTGAAGAGCACTGGAAATGGTAAATATGTGGATAAATATAAAGTCTAACCTCTTAACTTCCAAAAAAATACATGACTATATAAGGCAAAAGTAATATTTTTTGAAGGTATTATAATGTGTGTACATGTAGTACATATGACAACTCTAGCAGAAAGGATGGTGGGGAGTGGTAATTTAACCTCTAAAGTTGAAAATTTTCTACCTTTTATGTAAAATGGGAAAATATTAACTCTAAATTTACCGTGAATAGTTAAGGATATATAAACTAATGCAAAGAAGTATAGCTAAAAAGCCCATAAATAAATTAAGTGGAATTCTAAAATATTCCCGATAATGGGAAATTCCTAGAACTGTTTTGGTCCTTTGGTTTTTCACATCCTAAACTACATCTTCATGGTTTCTTGAAAGCCAACTCTACATTAAGGGAGTAGGATTTCAGGTATCATTCATAATGGCAAAGAGTTGCCTCTGTGGCTAAATTTAATTAGTCTTTCTTAGAAAATTGTTAGATTATAGATGTCAAAATCATCAAGACACGAGAGAATAAAAGAGGTAACTTAGGGTAGAAGGAAAATCCTTTGTGAATAAAGTGGCAATAACTTTTGAACAAGTTTTTCAACTTGAATTGAAATCTAGAAAATTGCCATGATACACACAAACTAATCCCTCCCTCACTTCTTTTTTAGAGTATTATATGTACAGACCAAAAATGTTACAGAGCCTGTGGTGAACTGGTAACATTTATCAAAAGAACTAATGACTTGTTATAAACTCTCAAGATGGCTTCCAGCATTAAGTCTACAGTTGCAAAAATGACTTTGTGTAGAATCTAGATGAATTCAGATAAAAGGTATTCTCTCCTTTCCTTCATTTCTACTCCTGCTTCAAGGCCAAAGCCACAGGTAGAGTGATCAGCCAGGTTAGTCACTCCCACTCCTGTCCCAACATCTACTTGGCTGCACACCTTGTCCTGCTCATTTCCACCAGTTGCTAGTTAACAGAAGACAGTTCTCAAAGGATCCACTGCTCCATCCTAGTCCAACAGATCATTTAAATAACTGCTATAGGCTTCTCAAATACAGCTACTGCAGATCACAATCTGTTAGAGCCAGTAGAAAGCATCTGTCAGAGATGTCAGGGCCCAGGTTGGGATATCCACTGATTGCCACTAAGGGCTTTGTTAAAGAAAAAAATTACTCAGACACTTGTTAAAGACAGTATGGCAGACTTTCAGGACCGTTGCAATGGGTGTAAGGACAGCTGCAATAGGATTTTGCCTTAGAGGAGAGAGATTAGATTACAACAAGGAAAAATGAGAATTTATAACCAAAGAGCAGGTTTGGGAGTCAGTGGATGGAAAATTACATTGAGACACAACAACAACCATTGCATTTGGAGATTGTCAGGGGAGGTTTTAAATGATGCATTTTAACCATTGGATAAGAAGAAACTTAACAGTTGATTGAGGAGTGAATGGGCAGTGCAGAAATGTAGAGGCAGGGATGAGGATACTCTGAAGAAGTTCGGTAGAAAAGAATGGCAGGGCTGAAGGGGCTTTTGGAAGGGAGCATGAAGATAGGGAGAAGAGATCGTGCAATGGAGCACGGTCCCACAGGGACTGGGGAGGAGGGGTGGAAGTGCCTGGAATCACAAATAAGTTGGATTAGGCTGTGATAAATTTGGAAGACATCCATATCCAATGATTTTTTTTTTTTCCAGTGAGGCTTAAGGAAAAATGTAAAGGTTTGGATCAGTCTCTGTAGGAAAGAAATAGAAAGGGGCACAAGTGAACATTCCTTGATTGCATATGATGTGTCAAGCCCCATGCCAGGAGCTTTATAATGTCACCTAATTCAGTCCCTGCATCTACTCTGAGTGTAAACAGTTGGCTAGTGTCCAGTCCAGGATTCAAGTCCTGGTCTTCCCCCTACTTTATTTCCATTACACCATATTGTTACAGGGATTCATGAGAGAATAGCCAAACAGATTGCAGGATCACCAGAAGATAGAAATCAGGAACTTTTAAGGAGACCTAATCATAGTCATGGATTCCAGCAGCCAAGGGATCTGTACTTGACTGCCTACCATACCTTCCAAAAACAATAGGCAGATTTCTCCATTAGCAATCCCCTGAGAAACAGATTCTTTTTTTTTTTTTTTAAAGATTTTTATTTATTTATTTGACAGAGAGAGACACAGCGAGAGAGGGAACACAAGCAGGGGAAGTGGGAGAGGGAGAAGCAGGCTTCCCGCGGAGCAGGGAGCCCGATGCGGGGCTCGATCCCAGGACCCTGGGATCATGACCTGAGCCGAAGGCAGACGCTTAACGACTGAGCCACCCAGGCGCCCCGAGAAACAGATTCTTGATGCCTGAATGTTATATCACTGGAAGCACATCAGGATCCCAGATTTAAGAGAAAAGCTGAGGGAAAAACTTACTTTGATCAAAATTAAACATTTATCTGCTCCAGAAACCCTGAAATATAAGTTGTTTTACTTCTTGGTTTGCTTTGAATTTTTTGCACTGAAACATCTTACTTCCATTAAGAAATTTGTGGGATAGGGGCACCTGGGTCGTGCAGTTGGTTAAGCATTTGATTCTTGGTTTCAGCTCAGGTCATGATCTCAGGGTCTTGGGATTGAGCCCCACATCAGGCTCCCCAGTCAGTGTGGAGTCTGCTTAAGAGTCGTTCTTCCTCTGCCCTTCCCCTGCACCCCGCAGTCTCTCTCTCTCAACTAACTAAATAAATAAATCTTTAGAAAAAGAAAAGAAATTTGTGGGATATATTAAGGCTTAAACTGATAAGGCTGAGTACCCTATGGATAGCTTCAGAATAACAGTTAACCTAGTTTATCTTAATTGGTTAGTGACATTTGTGTAGGGCCAAAAGTCAAAAAGTATGGCTATAAAGGAAATGGAGGAATCAGCTTGCAGTGAGTTCCCCACTGCCCAGAAGAGTATCCTGGTATCTCACCTGGGCTTGCAAGATTTATGAATGAATGAAGACACAGAAGTAAACCAGGGAGAAAGAGTACAGGATCCTTTGGTACTATATTCTTAGAAGAGTGTATGTGCACAGAGGCAGTACATATAACCCCTTTACATCCTGCTTCTGAGGGAACACAGGGCTTCTGAAACCTGTCTGATCCCACGTTGAGAACTCCTCTTTAAGGCACAAACAGCCCACTCTGGAACAGACCTGTGCTATCTTAGTACTTATGCTTTGGCATCCACCTCATTCCATCTGCCTGTTCTGGCTCCACACTCTGATTCTGACCAGGATGTGGTCAGCCACGACCAACCTGGGGCTTTATTCCACTGCCCTGAGGATAATTCAACCTACCCATGGTTCATCCCCAATCCTAGTTCTGCCTGAGATTCTCCTGCCTCACCCCTATAAGGCAGGACTTATCAGGATTCCTGGGCCTGACCTCTAAGGTTTATCCTTGCCCTTGTCTTAAACTCTCTGAACTCACACTCCTGCCAGAGCGAGCCTACCTACCTTACCATGGTTAGTGCTGCCAAATAAGCTGGACTGCTTAACCCCTCTGTGCTTTTATTTCCTCAACTATAAAATAGTAGTATTTGCCTTTTCTCTGCCATCATGGTGTGTGTGGTTGACTGTTCCTTGCCATATCTTTTCATAAGAATTTCAGGATCGGGTGATTCCTGGCCAAGAAACAAAAGCAGAATCATCACATTCCCCAGTGGATTTGGATGAAAACTGGTAATAAAATCAAGTACAACTCCAAGAGGAGACATTGGAGAACCACCAAACTGGGTCTATAAGGAATCACACATGAGATGGCATACATATTTATACTGCATGAAGGTCACTTGCTCATATTGTATCACTCTGTAAACATCACTACTACCTGAACAACAGACAAGTTTTGTTGAGGAGATGATTTTTCTCTGTTACTATGCTGCTACACCAGTAGGTTGGTTCAGTAATAAATATGTGAGACCTTTTGTTTGAAAAAAAAAAAAAAAAGTAGTAGTGTCTCCCTAATTAAAGTGACAATGCAGTCCCTAGAACAAAGCCCTGGAAGATAGTAAATCTCAGTAAATATTCACAGTTATCATCTTTATTATACATGTTTAAGCTTTGCTCTTGAATCTAAACATCAGTGTTCTTTATATGCTTTAGCTGGGCTTGTGAAAGACAGAAAGGGCAAATAAAGGTCGGTTGCCACTGCAAAGATTCTTCCCACCACAGAGACCCTGCTTTTGCTAGACACCTGGCAGGCAGCCCTCCCTGGGACCTCAGTAGCAGGATCTCTGCCAGCTTTGCCTGGGTGACAGGACAGCAGAGAGATTTCATGACACTAAGATGTCATCAGAGCTCTATGGCAGCAGCAGGCACATTCAGAATATTCATTTATTGCTGTGAAGCTCTTGAGAGCCTTTAAAGCAGGAAAAAGCTGTGTGTGTACAGATAGGAGCCTTCTGTGGGGAAAATTACCCCTTTATTATTTCTCATTTTGCTCTCAGCTACCTTGGTATTTTAATTGTGTTGTCCTTATAAACATAAAGTCATTAGAAGTCAAGAAGATTTTATTAGGTAAAGTTTATTTTTATTTAGTAAGTCTCTACAAGCTGTAAGCTTCTATGCTTGATTGTTTGAGGGTTGCAGGAGGTACTGTCCCTGCTACTTTGCAGACAAGGACACTGGACTTAAAGGATGTGTTAGAGATCCCCAGGACAACCCCTAGTGGCCATTCATTAGAAGGACTTTTGGGATTCAGCATATAGCTCTATTCGTAGCTGAGATTTATTACAGTGACATAGGATACAGAGCTGGATCATAAGGGAGAACACAGGCAGAGCCTGGAAGAATCCATGTGCAGGCTGACTTATGCTTTCTGCCTCACATGAGGGGATCACACAGAACACACTCTTCCAGCAGTAAAAATGCAGCAGTATCTGTGCAGTGTCTCAGCCCCCAGGAAGCCCATTTAGAGACTCAGCACACAGTGTTTATAGGGGGCTGTCCCATGGGCAGCCTTTGCTTACCATATAAAAATTCCCAGAAGGGAAGCAAATGTTCAGCATAAGCCATATTGCCCCACAGAAACAGTCTAGGCACAGTGAGCCACCCTTAACTGTTGGGAACTCTTCAAGAACCAAATTCCCAGATGCCAGGCAAAGGCTGACCTTGCAAGCATACCTTTCTAAGACAGCAGTCTCAGGCATGCTATGTTGACTCTCTTCTGCACAGAGAAGGTGTCACATATGTACACACCAGCTCTAATGCTAGCCTGTCAGAGGCACTGCCATAAATGGTTAGATGTTAGCAGAGGAATAGATCCTTTCTGACTGATGGGGCCATAGAAGCCTCCATGACCGTACAAAGGATAGGCAGGGTTTGCACAGAAGAGAGAAGTGGGGAGATAGGATGCAGTGAAAAAAGAATACTTTTAGAGAAACACAAGCAGACCCATCTGGCCTGAAACAAGGTATGTTGATGGAAATAAAAGAATTTAGGGAGACAGGAAGAAGACAGATGCTAGAGGGTCTGGACTGCCAGGTGGATGCTTAGGAGCTTCATCTACAGAGCTGGAGCAGCACTGAAGGTTTCTTTTTTAAGAAAGGAAGTCATATAGTTCAAGCTATGTTTGCAGAAGATACATATAGGGGTGATAATTCAGGCTTACCTGGAGGTTGGAGTGCCTAGAGATGGAAGGCTACTGAAGATACCTGGACACGTTCCCAGAGGGCCTGGGCTTCAGAATCTGCCCATTCATTTTTGGCCCACCTCACTCTATAGTAGATACGTACAATATGTGGAAAAGGTAAACTGACTGTGCTAAAAGAGGGCCCTCTAGTACCTTGGCTGGCAGGCCAGAGATAGCTAAGTATGTCTTAACATGTGTGGTGAGTTTGTACTACAATGCTGTAAATGCAGAGAAGAGATTATGTTTACTGAAAAATGTTGTATAGCCTACACTGATCAAAGTACTCAGAAACTGCCAAATCCCCATTCCAAGCCTGCACAAATATCTGTCTGCCTTGTCCCAGCCGCAAGCACAGGTTGAGCAAATCTCTGACCTTAGTACACCTTCTTTCATGAGACTGCAAGTACTCTATGCACATATCTAGCTTTCAAGGCTGCCCCACTCTCAACAAAAAGTTCAAAAAGGGCCAAAGGGCAGACCACATGGGACCTGCTCACTGCCATTTCTTTATAGTCTGTCTGACTTCCTGGATTCTTGTCACATATCCCTGGCTATTGATGTCTCAGACTGTCTCACTTGGGCCATGTGCAGACCACAGACTTCCTTATCTATGCTAGGTTTTCAGAGGTCAACTTACCTCTCACAAGCCCATCCATTTCTAAGCCTTAGGGACTAAGAACGCCTGCATCCAGGGAGTGCCATTCGTAGATCTGGCCCCTCTGAACACCTTTCCTCCAGTCCTCAAACCCCACCTATGTATACTGACTCTAGTGTTGCTAGCATTATAATTTTGCTCCTTGGAATAGTGCTGCTATGCAGTAGTACAGAATCTTTTGTCCCAGTGACCCCCCCACAGACCATGTAGGACTTTATAGGATGATAGAAATGTTCTGTGTATAGCAGAACATTATGGTGTTCCTGGTAGCCACTAGCTTCACGTGGCTATTTAACACTTAAAATGTGGCTAATTTGACCGAGAAGTGAATTTCTAATTTTACTTAATTTTAATTAAGCTCAAACACAAATAACTACATGCGGCTAGTGGCACTACCATATTGTACAGCACAGCATAGAACCTGGTAGGCTGAGTGATCTGCTGAACTGGTTGTGCTGGATCATGGCAGAAAGGATAGATTGAGTCTGTGTGCACAGAATACCTAGAGGAAGGAAAGACATGAAACAAAGGAGGAAAATTAAGAACAAGAGAGTCGTTCGTAGTCTCAGATGTATACATTTGTGTACATTTATAGGTATGTAATATTTAGAGACATGTAGCTACTTTCAAGGTGGTTTATTTCCTTTTGATCAATATTGTTATTTTCACCATTTAAGTATATATGAAGAAAGACAACTGGAATGAGTACAGGCTTCAGAGAATCCAGACATGAGTTGAAATCTTGTCTCTATACCTTATTAGCTGTGTTACTATAATATTGATTTTTTTTAAAGATTTTATTTATTTATTTATTTGACAGAGAGAGAGAGAGGCAGCGAAAGAGGAAACACAAGCAGGGGGATTGGGAGAGGGAAAAGCGGGCTTCCTGCTGAGCAGGGAGCCCAGTGTGGGGCTCAATCCCAGGACCCTAGGATGATGACCCAAGCCAAGGGCAGATGCTCAACTGACTGAGCCACCCTGGTGCCCCTATAATATTGTTTTTAAAATAATATCACTAGGGGCTCCTGCATGGCTCAGTTAAGTGTCTGACTCTTGGTTTCAGCTCAGGTTGTGATCTCAGGGTCATGAATCAAGCCCTGTTTCTAGCTCCACGGTCAGCAGGAGTCTGCTGGATATTCACTCTCTCCCTCTCCCTCTACCCCTCCCCCTGCCCACTCTCTACCTCTCTCTCAAATAAATAAATATTTTTAAAAAATAATATTGCTAGTTGTCCCATATTAACGGAGAATAAAAAAGAATTTGACATAGTTACATTGTTCCTATATTTTAAACTTCTTGAAAAAAATTAGAGCTTTTAAATACTGTCAAAGTTTTAGTACTTAGGAAATCTTTATTTGCTATTGTTCCTTGAGATTATCCCTGGGCTTCTCAGCCTTATTCTTTAAAAGAAAATGTCTAGTAAAATGTCAGACAGAGTTATTTTTTTATTATGTTCAGTTAGCCAACATATAGTACATCATTAGTTTTTGATGTAGTGTTCAATGATCTATTATTTACATATAACACCCAGTGCTCATCACAGATTTAAATACTCATTTGGCTTTCAAGTTGGCTCAGTCTTCTAGCTTCCACTCAGAAAACAATCAAGATTTTTTCTACTTCTCCTGTGTATATTTATTTTGGTTTCTATAGGCTCTGCTATTCCCATCAGGATGCCCTCTTGACATATAATATGTTAAACAGAAAAATTTTGCCTCATTGAAGCACAGAAGCAGCAACGGAAATAGTAACAAGAACAAGTTAATAAGTATAAGTAATGTATATTCTGGTATCCTTAAAGGACTTATGTAGTTACAATATAGGCCAAATCTGTAGGAGTGTGTGTGTGTGTGTGTGTGTGTGTGTTAGAGCAGACCATGAAAAACCTCAGGCAAATGCTATGATTTTTCTTTTATCTGTGAATATATATTCTTCTTGCTCTTTCTCATGCCCAGCAGAGAAAAATAGGTGTAGTGAGTAAAGGAATGAAATTTAAAAGACAAAATGTTCATATTCTGAACAAAGAGCTAGAAAGCACAGAACAAAAGATTATCAATGTAAATGTAGGTAATGAGGGAGGAAGGGAGCAGGGTCAGGAAGATAGTCTTTCCAATGGAAATTTGGAGTACTCCTGCCAGGTTCCTGCATATCACATGAGGTAATGTATGAGAAAATGCTGACAAACTCTATAAAGTGTGGTACATGTGTAGATAACTGCTGTCATCCTGTTCAAAATCTTGGTGTGTATTTATTCCATTTCCGTTATGCTGTGTAGAAATTCCGAAGCATAACTGCGAAGACTGGAGAGTTTCATGCACTGAATTCCTGGAGAGAGTGATGTTTGCTCAAAGTGTGTTTTACTTGCAGTCAGATGCTACTAGTGAGAGAGTGAATTTTTGAGGTTATCTTTTTCTAGTTAGTAGACTATCCATTAGGAAACACCATGATTGGACTATGTTATGTGTGGTCTTTCATAAAAGATAGTCATTTTTCTGTATTACTGCCAAGACATTGTTTTTCCCTGAAGTCTTAGAGAGCAAGCACACTTTAGCATTTGTTTAAGCCTTTCCAGTTTACATAGTAAATAAATTGGGAAACATTGTAATAAATAAATAGGAAAACATTGGATCATGTTATCAGTGATTTGCTCTTAAATGCTTTATTTTTCTATGATAATGCTTGGCCATATTTTTTTTTCTCCTTTTATTTTTTTATTTATTTTTATTTTTTTATTAGCATATAATGTATTGTTTCAGGGGTACAGGTCTGTGATTCATCAGTCTTACACAATTCACAGCGCTCACCATAGCACATACCCTCCCCAGTGTCCATCACCCAGCCACCCCATCCTTCCCACCTGCCTCCACTCCAGCAGCCCTCAGTTTGTTTCCTGAGATTAAGAGTCTCTCATGGTTTGTCTCCCTCTCTGGTTCTGTCTTGTTTCATTTTTCCCTCCCTTCCCCTATGATCCACTGTCTTGTTTGTCAAATTCCACATATCAGTGAGATCATATGATAATTGTCTTTCTCTGATTGACTTATTTCGCTTAACATAATACACTCTAGTTCCATCCATGTCATTGCAAATGGCAAGATTTCATTTTTTGATGGCTGCATAATATTCCATTGTGTATATATACCACATCTTCTTTATCCATTCATCTGTTGATGGACATCTAGGCTCTTTCCATAGTTTGGCTATTGTGGACATTGCAGCTATAAACATTGGGGTGCGCATACCCCTTCAGATCACTACATTTGTATCTTTGGGGTAAATACCCAGTAGTGCAATTGCTGGGTCATAGGGTAGCTCTATTTTCAGCTTTTTGAGGAACCTCCATACTGTTTTCCAGAGTGGCTGCACCAGCTTGCATTTCAACCAGCAGTGTAGGAGGGTTCCCCTTTCTCCACATCCTCACCAATATCTGTCATTTCCTGACTTGTTAATTTTAGCCATTCTGACTGGTGTGAGGTGGTATCTCATTGAGGTTTTGATTTGTATTTCCCTGATGCCGAGTGATGTTGAGCACTTTTTCATGTGTCTGTTGGTTTGGCCATATATTTAAGTATAGTCAGATAAATTACGAAGTAGCATTCTTTCTATACACTTGATGAAAGTGTTCTTAGCTAAATTGTTTTTTTCAACATTCATTTATTAATTTGTTTAGCATTTCTTTCAGAAACACTAGGTCTGGGTTACTCTTGGGAAGTTACAAAGGACCTATCTATGAAGGGTGCATTTGTCTACACCAGACAGAAAAGCTGTTTCTGAATACAGAGAAGCAACCACTGTCCTAACATTGCTTATTTGGCATCAAGGGCTAGCATGGTTATTTTCTTATCACACTTCAGACTGCTTGACCTACAGCTGACAAATATAAGTGTTCTACTTCTGTAGACCTCAGAGACGTAATTAGCAAAACACACAGAAGGCAGGGTCATTCCCTCCATGCCCCAATTTCCCCACATGGATGTACAGTTTTCTTAGAAGCATTTTGACTTGAATGTTGGAGACAGCAAAGATGACCTGTTGTGCTGTCCTGTCAGCAGAACCTCACCCTCTTTGCACCCCCATTTATTCATCTACATATTGTTAGAATTGGGAGCCTGATCCTGGGATAAAAGCATAAATCATTAGAGTAAAAACAACTGTAGCTTTTCACATAACTGATCATTAAGTAACCATTTAGTTTGATTTCATGAGAAGTACATGATTTCTAAAGACCCTTTAGGGGCTGTATAATTAGAAAAATGCTATTATAAACATTCAAGAATATGTGATAACAGGTTTACTCATGTGTCTCTTTTGCTTTAAAGAACATGAAAAGAATCTATATCCTGGGATTGTTTGTCATTCAAGTCTCTGCTTGTTCCAAATCAGGCAAACCATTGTTCCCATCACCTCTTAGTCTCCTGGGTGGGAGTGCCATAAATGTTAAACAGACTGGGTGTCACCAGCAGAACTGGGATGAGGGCTTGGCATAAGTTTTCTAATCAGAGGGGTCAAGTGTCCCATGTAGGTAATAGGGATTATGGGGCTAGCTGGATTTCCTTCAGGCAGCACCTCTGGGAGCCTATGTGACACAGACACTGTGTGTCTCTAGGGCAAGATGTAGTTTGCAGCATTACCCATGGAACCCCCATCCTCTCCCGCACCACTTTTTTTCCAATGCGCATTTCATAAGATGAAATACAGATAAAGCATGGGCTTTGAAGTCAAACAGATTCAAATTAGAATTCCAGTGTCACTGTTCCCTCTCTACTTTCTGATCTCAAGCCAGGAACTCTGCCCCTCTGACTGTTTCTTCAGAGATGAAATATCTGTTATGAGGATTAAGTACAATTAGGCAAGAAAAGAAATACTTTAAATAACGCCTGGTCCATAAAAGACACTCATTCAGCGGCTGCTTCTGCTGCTGTAGTAAGTTGATGAATACCCAGAGCTTCATCTCCCACCCATGTCTTTTCCCTGAACTTCAGACGTGGGCTTTGATCTGCCTGTTTTTTTGTTCACCTACATATCCCACAGAGACTCTAAATTCAGCGTACATGTCTGAACTTTATATCTTCCCTGGCTGACTACCACAGCCAATCAACCGCTCACATCCATTCTCCTCTCTTCTGTTCCCAAACTGCATCATAGCTTGCTGGAGCTACTCCAGTTGTCTTTGGAGTATTTTCTATGTTACCAACTTGCTTTCAACCCTGCAGCCCAAGTGATCATTCTAAAGACTTAGGACGTCAACACTGCTTCTCATAGTTGAACTTTCAGGGCCTTTCTAAGGCCCATAATGGGGTTTTCCAAACTTGCTAATCCTAACAACTGAAACTTTTTTTATCTTTTACATCAACATGGATGGGACTGGAGGAGATTATGCTAAGTGAAATAAGTCAAGCAGAAAAAGTCAATTATCATATGTTTTCACTTATTTGTGGAACATAAGGAATAGCATGGAGGACATTAGGAGAAGGAAGGGAAAAATGAAAGGGGGGAAATCAGAGGGAGAGATGAACCATGAGAGACTATGGACTCTGAGGAACAAACAGCGTTCTGGGGGGATGGGTTAGCCCTGGTGATGGGTATTAAGGAGGGCACATACTGCATGGAGCACTGGGTGTTATACAAAAA
>NC_138369.1:16618062-16701727 GCF_054177405.1 Leptonychotes weddellii
GGAGCACTGGGTGTTATGCACAAACAATGAATCATGGAACACTTCATCTAAAACTAATGATGTAATGTATGGGGATTAACATAAGAATAAAAAAAATAGCTGTCATTATCTAATAAAACATAATTTATTTAAAAAAAAAAACTAATGATGTATTGTATGGTGACTAACATAACATAATAAAATTCTTAAAAAATGCAGATTCTTCCACTCTGCCCAGAAGTCCTCTGAGTTCTTTCCTCTAGAAATTCTGATCCAGAAGACCTGGGATGGAGTCCAGAAATCTGTATTTTAATAAGCTGCCAGTTACTCCTGATAATAGCCAAGTTAGGAGAACCCTCACATAAGTCCCCGCTGGATTTGTCCATCTGTGTTGCATAGTACCTTTGACCGCTCCCCGGTTCTCCAGTGCCCTCCTAACTCATGCTTGGAACCTTCCCACCATCAAGCTGCCTCAGACCTCTGAGAGTCTGCACTTGGAGCACTCTCCTAGAATCCCCTTCTCTCCATCTCTAACTACCCCTCACCAAATGCTGAAAGCCTAGCAATATTGCAAGAATCCTTTACAGTATCTCATTTGGGCAGCCTATCCTCATCCCAGTAGAACTTGTCAGCAGCCCCTTTCTGTGTAATTATACCATTTTCACATTATGTTGCAATTTTGAGTTTATGTGTGTCTCTCTCCTAGTAGACTCAAAACCTTGAGGATAGGGAGGGACCATTTCATTTCTCTATTTCCCAGTATCTAGCTCAGTTTCTGAAATATGGTAGAGGCTAATGAGCACTTGTTGAAGTGAATGAAAAGGAGGGAAGAAGGCTGGAAAGAATCCTTGAATTGTAATAATAGTTATAAAAGTGTTCTTTGGAGCCCTGAAGTGTCTCATGGACAGGTGGTGATTAGGAGAAAGGCCTAAGTAGGGAGGATTCTTTCCCGCCTGTCCCCCCACCCCCCAATTCAACCAAAGTAGCTGTCTTTATCAATTTTTCATATATTGAACAGTGTGAGGTTTTGTTGAAAAGAAAAGCTGATACTAAAAATAAATTTGAAAACCACAGTACTGATTTGCCTTTATGAAACCCCTTTATGCATTTCTGCTCTTGTGCTTCAGAATGAAGTGGGAAAACTTGAAGAACTTGAGAAATAAAACCAAGTGATCTAAATTGGAAAATGAATCTGTGATGAAATACTGGAGATTTTTTAATCTGTTGGCTGTGCTATGTACTATGGCCTTGGGGCTACTTGTCTGTTTTTAAGCACCTGGGAGGTTATCACAAAAGAGATGCTAAGTAGTTGCCATCCATCTCCACAGAGGACCAAATGAGAAACATGAAGATTAAAATGAATGAGTTGAGAGAATTCTTCTGAAATTACTTGAGGAGAATGCTTGTATTTCCAAAACAGAGTCTTCAGGAAATATTCTCCCTAAGTATCAGAGACTATCTCTGCCTCAACATAGGCTGGTATCTTATTGGTGGTCACCAAACATTTGCTATAGGGATGCATGAATGCTATCCATGGAGATGTGTATGAGTGTGTGAATTAAAACTTTCATAAAATCAAGTGATCTTAAAATTAAGATACTATAAGACTTGCCACAGATTCAAATTATGGAATTCATTTGTAGCAACTTGCTCAATACTATGAAATTATGAAATTAATTTAACTTCATATACTGTTCATGCATAGCTCATCATAAAAACAACTAAATATGGAGAAGTTCTCTTATAATGTTGCTTATTGAAAAGTAAGAGTTTAACACCATCTCTTTTTTCTTTTGAAAGAATTGGAGTTTTCTCGCCCATATTGTTTAAGAGAAAACCTGACCTGTTGCTCTCATATAGAGGATGTTCGTAAAATCTCATTAATAAATTTTACTCTTTTGGCCACAGTTCCTTTCATACCTTTGGGAAATATGAGTGGTTGCTGTAGTTCTCATTGGCAAGAAGATTCTATCAGCACTTATCAAACTTTGCACAGACTCCATTGCCTTACATAAAAGCAGCTTGTGGGGTCAGATGTCTTCGGTCCCATTGGTATCAAAACACATAATAACATTTAAGCCTCTGAGAACTTCTAGAGGGTAAAACCTTGTTTAACTGTGTTTAATGCAGTATTTTCCACTTTTTTTGACCACTTCAGGAAACATTGGATAGGTATTTGCCTTCAAATAGTTTGAATGTTAGCAGAAAGCATCATTTGTTTATCATACCCATTGGAGAAGCTAGCAAAACAGGAAATAACTAGATGTGTACCCAAAGCCCTATGAAATGAGGAAAAAAAAAACCAGTTATTTTCAGTTTCACAAATTGTGAAGGCCAGGTGAAACCAGAAGCATGAAAGGCTCTAGGACATGTGAAGGTCTTGTGGGCACTATGAAAACTCAGGGGCCTCCTCCCGCTGTTGAGGAGAAAGGGAAGTTCTTGGGTTCTGTAGGGCCAGCAACCCTGTCCGCTCGGGAATTTGTTTTATGTACCCTTTTATCTTTGGACCAGAGCTTGATGTAGCCCCTCCAAACCATATACCCTTCTGTGGGTCTAGCAGCTCCAGCAGCAGTCTGCTTGGTAGATGTCTGTCCTTGAGAGATTGGTAATGTGATAGTGAGAGCAGTTGCAGGTGTTCCTTCAACAAAGAGTGCAGAAGTAATGATAAATTCTCTGGAAAAGACATAAACTTTCTAAAAATGTTTCTCTACTCATATACCAAGTTAAGAGCTAACTGAGTGGTTGTTAAATGCATATATACATGTTAGTTAGGATAGATAACTACAGTAACAGACAGAAAAATGTTACTTTGATGCTCTTATTTCCAGTTTCTTTGATACACCTCAACTTTCCATTACTAAAACTACTAACTTATTTGTATCTATACCTGTTGTTTCCTCCTTCCTTCTTTCCTTGATTCTCTGAGTTTCCCAAGGAGGTGGGAATCTCTTTTTCCTTTGCCAATTATTTTCTCTGTTTCCTCTGTCTTCAATATCTCACCATCTACAGACATTGTCCTATTAGAAGTAAATGTTGTTAGGTGTACCCCATCTTTTTTTGAAGTCAGGTTGTTGAACTGTAATTTACATGTAGTAAAATTCACTCTTTTTAATACATAGTTTGGTGAGTTTTGACAAATTTATAGTTGTGAAATCACCACCATATTCAAGAAGTAGAAGCTTTCATCACCCCAGAAAGTTCCTTCATGCACCTTTGCATTCAATCCCTGCCCTCCTTCCTCAGCCGTGACAGCTCCTGATCTGGTTTCCTTCCTTATAGTTTTGTCTATTCTAGATTGTAACATAAGTGGGGACATACAGTATATGGTCTTTTGTGATTGATTGGCTTCTTTCACTTAGCATATGTTTTTGAGATTCATCCATATTATTATACATATCAGTAGTTCTTTTTATTGTGAAGTAATATTGCATTGTATAGATATTCTATTATATGGATTGTCCTTTCATCTCCTGATGAACATTTGTGTTCTTTACAGTTCCTAGCTATTATGAATAAAGCTGCTATAAATATTCACATATGGGTCTCTGTGTGGACATAAGTTTTCATTTCTCCTAGGAATAAATACCTAGGAGTAGAGTGATTGGATCATATAATAAGTGTACGTTTAACTTTATAAGAAACTGTCAGACCGTTTTCTAAACTGGTGATACCATTTTGAACTCCCCTCAACAGTTTATGAGAGGTCTAGTTGCTCTACATTCTCACCAACCCTTGGTATATTTAGTCTTTAATTTAGCCATTCTAATAGGTGTGTAGTGGTATCTCACTGTGCTTTTAATTTGTATTTCTTTAATGATTAAGGATGTTTTCTTGAGCTTATTTGCCATTCCTGTATGTTCTTTGGTGAAGGGTCTATTCAGATCTTTTGTCCATTTTTAAATTGAGTTGTTACTTACAAAGAACTCTCAGAACTCCATAATATGTTCTTAATACAGTCCTTTCTTAGATAAGTGTTTGTAAATATTTTCTCAGTCTATAGCTTGTCTTTTTACTTTAACAGTGTCTTCCCAAGAGAAGATGGTTTTAATTTTGATAAAGTTCAGTTTATCATTTTGTTGTGATTCATGGTATTCACTTAATAATCTGAGATCAAAGATTTTTCTCTTTTATGCTAAATATGGAAATACAAATGTGAATAAAATACACAAAGGTACTTGTCTTCATTTTTCTCCTGTGTTTTCTTCTTATAGTTTTATAGTTTTAGCTCTTATGTTTAGGTCTATGATCCATTCAAGTTACTCTTTTGTAAGCAAGGATCAAAGTTTAGTCTTTTTCATATGGATTATTAAGCGTATTTGTTGAGATTACTGTGCTCCTTTACTGAATTTTGGTGCCTTTACTGACAATTAATTAAGTATAAACATATGTATTATTCCACATGTTAATAAAGACCTCCCTTGGGACGCCTGGGTGGCTCAGTCGGTTAAGTGTCCGCCTTCAGCTTGGGTAGTGATCCCAGGGTCCTGGGATCGAGTCCTGCATCAGGCTCCCTGCTCAGTGAGGAACCTGCTTCTCCCTCCGCCCCTCACCCTTGCTTGTGCTCTCTCTCTCTCTCAAATAAATAAATAAAATGTTTTAAAAAAAATAAAGATGGGCGCCTGGGTGGCTCAGTCGTTAAGTGTCTGCCTTTGGCTCAGGTCATGATCCCAGGGTCCTGGGATCGAGTCCCACATCGGGTTCCCTCCTCGGCGGGAAGCCTGCTCTCCCTCTCCCACTCCCGGGGCTTGTGTTCCTGCTCTCGCTATCTCTGTCTCTGTCAAATAAATAAATAAAATCTTTAAAAAAAATAAAGACCTCCCTCAACCCAACCTGCCCATTCAACTGTAAGTTCATCACTTCTACCTTTCCATAGCCATTTATTAAAGAGTAGCCTATGGGGCGCCTGGGTGGCTCAGTTGGTTCAGTATCTGTGTTCAGCTCAGGTCATGATTCCAGGGTCCTGGGATTGAGCCCCATGTCAGGCTCCCTGCTCAGCCTTGTCCTTCCCCAGCCACCCACCTGACCCCACCCCCAGCTCCTGCTCTTTCTAGCTCTCTCTCAAATGAATAAAGTCTTAAAAAAAAAAAAAAGAGTGGTCTAGACTTACTGTTTCTGCCTCCTCACTTCTTACTCCTCACACTGGGCTCTTTATCTACCATTCCACTAAAACAGTTATTGCAAGAATCACAGTAGTCTCTGTTCTGAACAGCCAGGGGGCACTCCTGTGCTTGTCTCATGTGATTCTCACTAGCCTTGGACTTCACTGACCCCCGCTTTCAGACAGTTTCTTCCCTTGACTAACGTAGCATCCCACCTCCTCCTTATTTTTCTATTTGTCGCCATATGTCTACTTTGCTAGTTCTACCTCTTTTTTCCTAAATATCAACGTCCCTCAGGATTCTGACCAAAGCCCTTTTTCCTGCTCCTTCTATGCACATTCTCTCCTTATTGCCATCCAACCCCCTGGCTGAAAAAAATCTCAAGTTTATATCTGGCCCAAATATTTTTTGAGCTGCATTTCTGCATATTTAATTGTCTACCAGGACCACAAGCGCTATGAAAAAAAGTACCTTGTATGTATCTTGTTCACATTTGTAGTCCCACATTTAGCACACAGAACTTAATAACTATTTGTTGACTAAATGAACAAATGAATACATGAACAAAGTAAGCAACCTGTGAAGTTGATATTATATCTTATAATTCTAGGACAGTATTTTAATATTGACATATATGTGGTGAGTACGTGACTGTGGGCACAGGAGAAGTAAATTACTTTCAGAATCATATATGTGGTCTTTGCCATGGCTCAGTTTTCCTGTTGCAGTTGATGGGGAGCCTTGGGATGAAGAGGTAGGAAACTGAGCCTGGGCAAGAGTGAGAGAGCGAGGAGACACCTCTCCAGATGTCACAAACACTGTATCTCTGGTTTTTTAATTCAGTAACTTACTTCAGGAGCTAACTTGTGTTGTTTGTGGAATAAAATGTTTTAATGGCCCTATTAAATTCTGATTGCAACTTTAGTTATAATACATTATTCTCTTTGACTTTTTGCTCAAATTTTTGTAAGTCCCTGTAACTTTTTTTTTCTTATTCCTGAAATGATTCTTAAGAGTTATATAGGAAGATGTAAATTGGGTAATGTAGATCTTTTTGGCTCGAGTATGGTGGATATTTTTATGATCTGAGTGTTCACATCAGAGAATGTATATGCTTTTTATGGGCCTAGCATTATGACTGGAGCTTTGAGGGTATTTGGAAAATAATAGAAGATAGTCTTAATTGCTCCTCTCAGGGAGCACACACCTTTAGGGAGATAAGAGTCACTACCAGCAAATAAACAGCAACAGCTGTTAGGCAATTTGTAGTGTCCTTTGCATGCTGCTTGGCAAGAAAAATAGTGTCCTGCCATTAGACATGTACTTTTGGCCTTTCCTGTCACTATGAGCTGTTCTGAAAGTGTTTAGGGCTTCTCTATAAATGCCCTTTTTATTTGTTCTGGAGCATGTGGTCCCTTACATTTTTCTGTCTCTCTCTCCTACATTTCAGTGAGCGGTTTCTGGTGAGACTGAACAAGAATGGTGGGCCAAGGAACCCAGAGAAGATAGAACGAATGTGTGCCCTTTTTACAGTATGTGCAAATTCTCTTTCCCTTCTCTGCTGTTGACTCTACCCAGGGGCCTGCTATGTGGATATTGTCACCCTGGAAACGAGCATTTATTCTTACCTCCCCACACACTGGGGAGATTAGGACTTGATTTATGTTTCTATCAGGTTTTAATGAAATATTTAAAGAAAACTGAAATCAGCTATAGTTTCTAATTGATTTTTTATTAAAGAAATATAATCAAGTACCTTTTACTAATGTAGATTTTAGAAGCTATTTAATATAACAGACAAAATCTGAAAGAAGTCTTTCTTACTATTCTTATTCAAGACCACTGGGAATTTCTCTGATGTAGAAGTATAGTTTCTCTAAAGGCATCCACCAAATTTACAGCTTTGCAGTTTTTTAGTGAGTGCATATAAAGAGAGACAAACTAAGTAGTTCTTCTCTCTCACATACCAAATAGAGGGTCTTTTCCTACTATGATCTATACTTTCATTTTTTCCCAATAACCATGCTGTCATTCATGGTCTCCAGGATCACAAACTCATCAGCTCAGAGAAGATGTAATAATCTGCTTCTAGAAAGTGCTCAGCCTCACAATACCACATTGCCTTGTATATTCTTCAAGTTGATTCTGATTTACTAAATGTTTTTTATTTAGTTTAAAAAAAAAAGGTAGTGTGCAGCTTTGTTTATTTCAGTTTATTTATTTGCTGAAGGAGAAAACAAGACCATGTTACAATTTTAAACCAGTTTTGACTCTCATGGAGTCTTTGATCTGCTTCAGTGCTACTGAGATACATTAAGACCCATTAACGCTGGGAGGTGTGATAGTCTCACAGTGCTACTGCCCTGGTGTGGGGTGCATGATTGATGGGTGACAGGTGTCTCAGAGCTTACAGTGTGCCTCTTAAACACAAATGAGATTTAGCTAGGCATCTTATATGTGACTTTCTCTGGAAGATAAAACTGGATTTTTTACCTGACTTCTTTGTTCATTTACTACAACTTTATCTTTCAAAACTTCAAACAACGTTAACTGCAGAATCAGAAGCCACTTTCACAGGGATAGCTTCTATTGAAAATGCTCCAAATGTACAGAAACATTTGTAAGTCTAGTTAAGCTAAAGTGATTTTTTTTTTTTTTTTTTACCCATCTTTGAGCTCATCATACAAACCTTAGGAGATAATACTGGAAGAAAGAGCAGGTAAAGCAGACCTATGAAGACAGTTAAGGGAATTAAGATGGTTTAGTCTGGGAAAAGCAACACTGTTCCTTCAGTAGGAAAAGAACAAGGGAAAGAGTACAAGTTGCAGTTAATGGGATTTAGGTTAGAATATTGGGAGAGATCTTCTGAAGTGAAAGTGTCTAAACATTGAGGTGGTCCTCTGGGGCCACCTTTCTGAAAACAGAAATAGAAAGAAATGAGATACCCATCTGTCTAGAATGCCTCAGTGACCTTAGAGGTTTTTCTAGATCCTGGTTCTCTAATAAAGCAGCAAAAGAAACCATTGCTTCCTTGTTCTTTGGCATTGTGGAAACAGAGCTGTGTGCATGTGCTATCTTTGAATATGATGAGTACAGTCCTTGTCTCTTGAAAAACGAACTTAATTATGATGATATTTGAATGTAATTACAGTAAATCAAAATTTTCATTTTGTAGCATTTTAATTATCTATATGGGCCTAGAGGCCTACGCTGTAGCTGTGACTTGATAAATCAAAGATGCACATAACATTCTTGTGCTCTTATTCTGCCACAATGGGAAGACACAAGGCTGCTAAAAATACCACTTCTGTAGTTCCCTTTGCGGTACAGCCCTGGATTGTTTTTTAAGATCCTAAAGAGTGATTTGAGAAATTTTTACAAAGCACATGAAATTTTTTCACAAGATTGTCTTAGCCAGGATTTTCGTGTCTTACTTTAAGCTATATGAAATAATAATTTTGGTGGAACCTATTTTCTCATCTAAGACTTGAGTGCCTCCTGTGGGCAAAAGGGGTTTTCCAGATTGACATACGTGCTACAGAGTTTGAGAGTAACGCACGAAAATGCAGCCACAGCTGTAGTCAGTGCCAACCTGATAGCTTACCTTAGCATCAAGAAGAGGGAAGCCTACAAACTGAGTGGTTTTGCAGGATTACTCAAGCAGACTTCAGAGCCACATTATAAACCAATCACATTATTCATGGCTCAACCTTGTTCTCTGTAAAATCTGGGTTTTTTCTGACCTTGTTAGATTTCAGAGCTTCCTGTCCAGGAAGAACTTTATCCAGAAGGAGGTGTTTCATATTTATGTGAATGCCTAATACAGTGAATATCTAATACAGTGATTTCCTAACTTTCATGATAAACAATGGCTATGTGTATGAGCGTGTGAGAGCATGTCTGTGAATTTACTTATTATTAGACATCCAGTGCTTCACACACAGTGCCTGGCAAATACTAAGGCCTCAGTAATGATTTAAATAAATGAATATGTTTCTTTTTTATTATATTTGAGTGACCAACTCAGAAAATGAACTTGTGTTGTTTTCCTTGCATTCATTGGCATTGTATTTTCTACATTTATTTATATCTTCTGCTTCTTTTATAGCATAAGTATGAATAAATCGGCTTTGTTATATATTTGTAAATCCCATTATCTCTACAGAAAAAGGGCAGTTCAGGCACAGGAAAGTGAGTTGACTTTTCCGTGTTTCAAATGGAACATCAGTAACTGAGTCCCAAGATGCTGAGCCCTGAGTCACTGCCCTATGACTACCGTATAGTTGGGCACCAGCTTTTAATTATGTAGGATTGGAGGGTATGCTCCAATGAGTAAATCTTAATTCAAACTCTGCTCACCAAATGAATGGTGGGAATCCCTCTTCCCATCTTGCTTTTACAGGTCTTGTGAGTATTTTAATGTGGGTAGCCACACTTGGTACTTAGTTGTGAAGAGTAAGTGTTTAGTAACTCTGTGGTAACTGTGTCTAACCATGCACTTATATTTAATAGGATAGCTTTCACATTGAAATTATGTGGGACTCTCAAATAATAATTTCACATAAAATGTTTTTTTTGCACTGATTATTCCCATTTTATATTTATTGACTTCAAATAAATTACCACAGAGAGTTCTGGGTACCATGTACAAAATGGTCAGAAAGGACCCCTACTCCATCTACTTGCAAAATACCATAAATTATATTTCCGTTTTCTTCCTTTCGTTCACTTAGAACCAAGAGAGAGGTCCTGTGCTCATGTGTACAACTGATCTGATTAGTGTTTGATCATCTTTGGTAACTGGCTTGAATTCTTAGATGTAGGAATTAATCATCATACTGGTTATTTGATAGTTTGGATTAACATAGTCCAAGCTATGTAGAAGGAACGATTTCACTTTGAAATGTGTCAAACATTTCTATATCTTTCAGTAAATAGACATGTTTAAATCCCCCCAAAAGCACATAAAAGTGGTAATCTGGGGTTGTTTTTTTTTCATTTTTATATGTATTTAGTAACCATTTTAATAAGTGTCAAAATACAGAGATATTTTGAGGGTATCATTTTAAATTCCATTTATAAATTAAAGGAAGTGGTGAAATGGAGCCTGAACCATCCTTTTTCAGTTTCAAAAGACAACTTTCATGTAAAAATATTTCTTTGTGATTCCAGAGTTACACATTTATTTTAAATTATTTTGTAACCTATCTCATTATAAGCATATTTCATTATTCCATCAAGAATTTGGTCAAATATCATAACCATCTAGAATCTAAAAGTTTCAATTTCACCATTGCACCTTACTTTTTAATGTCTCCTTTCCTTTCATATGTTTAGGACCATTCTACAGGGCAGAGCTGGGACTCCGGTAAGGCAAGCAAAGCACAGGATCCTGAGAGTAAGACCTCCTTTAACTTTGCACCCTGGGTGCCTTGCTTGCCTTACCCTAGTCCTAACCCTGCAACAAGATATAAAAATAAAGCAAACATGGGGACTCTGGATCTCAGAGCTCATTTGAAATTATAACTGTCACTTGCTTGTCCCTTTCCCTGCTTTTTTAAAAAGAGAAAAGCATCTGGAGCCAATCAAAAGATGGGAAGGACAGGGAACTAAGTACGGAACTTATCCTAGAAGCAAAAGGGAAATCTTGGGAAACTGTCCCATTAAGGACAGAGGTTATTCCATCAATCATCATTAATTCACAATAGTGTCTCTGAGTGAGCAGCAAGTTGACCTGGTGAGAAATCTGAAACAGAGTATATATTAAAGTTTTATTACTTTAAGTACAACATGTTAAAGTAAAATACATACCCATAAATGAACATTTTATTTCAAAATGTGTTCTAAACAAATAATTTAATGTATAAAATTCTTTTCATAACTTTAGTTTTAAAAATTACTGATTGGATCAGATTGTTTACTTAAAGGAAGCCCTTAGAATTTTCTGGATAAGATTATTTTCAGCTCTATACTTCAGTATAAATGATGCATATCTAAATTTAGAAATCGAGATCAAATTATTGAGGTTTCACTAAGGCCAAATTAGTCTCTTCTCAAGGGAACATATCTAGTGTATAATAATCAGTGTGGACCAAAGAATAAACATAAAATTAGTAAAGAGTAAACTTTCAGAATTTCAGTCATTAATAAGCTTATTGGTGTTTTCCCATTTTTTTCTGCATTGAACATTTGTTACAAAATGTTTTTTATGTGATGTTAGAATAAACATGGATAAGGCAATATTATGAAGATTTCTAATGTGAGAATTCTTGTAGATATTTGTTGGGTATTCTAAATAAAAGCTGGGAAAATATTATCAATAAAATAAACTTCGAGAGGCATATAAGATATTCACACTTTCACTGCAGGAATCTTATAAACACTAAACCACTATGTGCTTTAGTCCCCCTCCCCACCTATAACATATGCTAAAAGTAACAAAAGCAGATGATTATGAGGTTCGAAATGAAATTTTAATTATTTTCAGTATATTCCTTGCCTTAATTTACTTGTGTTTTTTTTTTCCTTAGGATCTGAGCAGCAAAGATATGAAGAGAGATTTATATATAGTTGCCCATGTGATACGAATAGGTACTGTTGACCTTATCCGTTCACATGACTAAAGACCAGCCCACTTTGGGATAAGTATCTACTACTATGTTTGAGCTTTATCATCTCCCTAGCTCTTATCTGTGATGCTAGGTCTCAGGATGAGAGTCTAGCTTGTAGCAGAACTCTACCTTAAGCTCAACTGCTAGGGTAGCTGAATTTGACATAAATGAAAGCGTTTTTTTTTTCACTTGAAATCTTCTGCTCCCTATTTGTTTTTGGACCCAAACTCTTTATTTCAAGTGGTCTGCTCTTTTGACATTCTTTCCATCACAGTGCCTTGCCTTTTGTACCAGCTTTTCCACTTCAGAGATCTTACAACAGGTTGCATGTTGCCATCTTAACAGGTGGTGAATGGCTTTTGCTGTGTTTTGTATCCAAAAGTATGTATGTGTGCTATTTTCCACAGAATGAGAGTTACTATCCTTACTGCAGTCAATATATGGTATTTCACTTTTACCCCACCCAATATGAAAAAAGTGAATTTTGCTACTGTTCTGTGGTTGATTTACTCACCCTTATTTCAAGCATATGGCGTAATTTGGGGGGCTATGACTAACCAAGTCTTCCTCCATAGGTTTGGGTTCTGGCATATCTTGTACCTTTTTGTCAAAGAATATTTTTTAATCCTTTGCCAACAAGACACCTGTTTTGCTGTACTTCCTAAGCATTTATTGAGGTTCCAGTTTTGCTCTTGCAAGTCCTCCACTGTAGGCACAGCCTTGGTAGGTGGGAGAAGCAAACTCCCATTCTTTCTGAGACAACTTTCGCTCCAGCAGAGGTTTAGGAGCAGCTTTGACAGCAAAATTTGGTTGGAAGAATAACACATTGTTCTTTGCATACATAGTTTTTACCTGGCAACTAAAAAACTCTGTATCCTTAATATGCCTAAGAAGTTTAAATCTAACACACTCGTTTTTCAAAGAAATTCATAAAACCACTGGTTCATTCTCATATGATTAATAAATGGACTATTGGTATTAAGGTAGATAATCAGGATGATTAATTGAATGTGGTGCAGGGCAAGAGCCCTGGCCAAAGGCCTGTTTGGCATTCCTCCACATAAATATTCTGCATCCTTGGATGGCTCCCTTCAGTCTTAAATTAGTCTTCCAATTTAGAGTATCTCTAAGGTGCCTATAGCTTTGACATCCTTGGATGACAACCAGGTGATACTGGAGAGGAGCCTGGAGTTCTCAGTCTGACTGGTATGTTCTGCTGTGCTCCAGGCCGGATGCTCCTGAATGATTCAAAGAAAGGCCCTGCTCACCTGCACTACCGGCGACCATATGGCTGTGCGGTCCTAAGCATCCTGGATGTTCTACAGTCACTCACAGAATTAAAGGAAGAAAAGGATTTTGTTCTTAAGGTTTACACGTGAGTAATAGAGATCAGAAATATTAATAATTTACAACATAAGACATTCCAGCCCTACCCTTGACAGCAGCAGTGCTCAAGCTTTGTGGGACACAGAACCACCAGAATATGTAGGATAGGGAGTTTTTTAAAAATGTAGAGATTTTGATCTAAGGTCTATATATATAAGTTTCCCAGGTGATAAGTTTCCCAGGTGATTCTGAAGCAACTGAATTTGGAAACTTTTATCCTAAACTAGAAGTCTGGTAGTATAGACTTCTGTACTACCTCCTCTATCTAGGACTAACCAACATTATTATACATTTACAGGAAAACTAATAATGTAATTTCTCATGTGTTTTGGATATAAAAGTATCTTCTTTGTCTAATACTTGCCCCCCAGATATGGTAACTGAGCTAGGTACCAATGCAAATTGCTTCAAAGAATGATCATGAGTCAAATTGAGGAAAAGCAAGTTTTTCTGAGGAGCTGTGGTTTCACTCTTCACTTTTGTGACCACAGATCCATAAGTCACACCCAACTGGTCATGGCATTATTTTTAATGTTCATTAACCAGAGGACCTACCTTATAGAAGCAGTGCATCTCCTCCTGATTCTTATTAAACAATAGAAAAAAAATGAATGAAGAAAAGGAACAGAATTCAGGCATATCATCTGTCTTTGCTGATACAGACTTAGGAATAGTAGTGCTGAAACATGATCTGTGATGAGTTTAGTGAGTTTTTAAAGTAAGTGTTTCTAACTATGAGAATTTTTTTAAAAAAAAACATCTGTCCTCTTTTGGTTTTAACCCAGTATTATTTTTCCAAATGAAATCTGATATTGTCCATCACCATGTTAATGTATCTTCACCATAAATATTGTATGAATATTCTTCTGTATTATCTGTTCTGACTCAGGCAGGAAATAAACTTAATTCACAATTATACTTAATTTGGGCCTTTGTAGATTAACCACATTTTATTAATTTCAAAATAAAAGTCCAGACCTCCTTATTACCTATTTTTGCCTTAAGCACTGTTCTGTTCAGAGTTGTGTACTTTATGGGATGAGGATCTTCCTTTGGAATAGTAGCCTACAAAGGAAATTTTGGTGGGTTTTCTCTTCCTTTCATGCATCAGTCACAGACTTTCTCCATATCCCAAATCTCTTCATTGATGGCTGATGGGAACTGCTTTTTGATATACTTTCCTCCCTTTGAAAAGGACTAAACAGGAATCCAAAATCATCATCATTATCCTCTTACTCCACTCTGTCCTTCCCAAGGGCAAAGGGTTTATAGGTAGCACTCCCAAATTGCATCTCTTTGCATGTATCAGCTATTCCTTGCTTCACTGCAAATTCTCATTGTGGATAGGGGCTTGCTCAGCATCCCTCTTGAAATCATGCTGTCAGGCTTAATTGGCCTAATTGCTTCTAAAACAACAGAAGATCATTATCAAAAAAATTTTTTTTGAAGGACTAATAGAATCAAAATGTAGGATAATTTTTCCACTTGAAAACAGTAAAATTGTCAAATAGAGTTCCAACTGCATGTTTGCAAAATTGATTTTGTGCACAGTATGGAATTCCTCTAGGATTAGTGTTTTAAATCCACATCAGCACAGTGAATCCAGCCCTTAAGAGAAGCAATATTTTCCAATAAGCTTCATGGCACATGTTTGTTAGATTGAATTAGAAGCTTTAAAGATTTAATAATTGTTATTAATAGTGCTTTAGCCTCTGTTAGGACAGGATTTTGCAAAGATAAAAGACCCCTTGTATAGTTTTAATCAATGAATTGGCAAAATATCTCATTAGTTGTTAACATTCTCATCATTTCTTTTATTATTCAGTCAGCCTCAACCAGCGAAGATTCAAGCTCCTGGGTGTCTCTTGCCAAAGCCATTCCTCTGGCTTAATAGATGTTGTTTAATATCATGTGTGTGTGTAGTGAAGGTCCCATGTTGTTTTAAGAAAATCTCAAAAAGAAGCTAGGGCGTGAAAACTAGGTTGCTTCCTAATGAGCCAAAAGCCTGAAAAATCACAAATAAATCATCACTCTATGCAATTCAGTCTGATATAGATATCATATGTTTCCTCTTGGACAGAGGGACTAGGGTCACAGGCAGGCACAGGGCATGTCGAACCTGGAGCCTAGGACACAAAAGGAGAGGAGTGCTACAAAGCTAAAGCCAACACTAAGGTGAAGTCAAGGTGCCGTAAATAATGCATGTGACCAAACACAAGATGTTTCTGCATATGCAGTGACTACTCTCCAAATTCACAGTGTGACACAGCCTAAATAAACATTTTTAGGCCAACCTTAATGAAATAGATAATAACTACTTAGAATATTAAATCTATTGTGTTAGTTATATTTTAAATCATACTATATAAAATGTATATTACCCATTACATATTCAAACACATGTTATATAAAATTGAGACAAATATTACATTTTCCCCATTCTCATGTGTTATGAGAAAATTTTTTTCAAATTCTTCATATGCAACCATGTCATCAGGATTTTGTCAACATGAGAGCCACTTTCTGAGTCATCTGACACAGTTTTCCAAGGCATGGTCTTTCACTTCCATCAGGTTGGTTTTGATCTATCACTCTTTGAATCCTTGATGATGCGTTCACTAGAAGTTCATCTTGAGGCTCAATTACATTTTTGCTGAATATTTGGACACTTGCTGTTTCTGTGTCTTTATTTGTCCTGTAGGCCCATGTATGTGACCTTAATAATAGAGCTGCTTACTATGCTACTTTTAAGGTGAGCTTTACAATAACATCCAGCTCTTCAATTTGGAGGTCATACCCAAGGGTAATTACTAAATCTGTGTAGTTTTGCTTTTAAAAAAGAAAAAAAAAAGGTCTTTAACCAATTCTGTCAGATAAGTTTTATAAACATCTAAAACTTGCATTGATTGAGATAATTTCAGGCTATGTAACTTACCCAAAGTACTACTGTGACATTCAAAATAAAGGGATTCAGAGAATGCCCCACAACATGACAGGATTTGTGAGGGTGGAAATAAAAGGTGGCAATCTCTTCTCTTATGTGATGACTGGAAAGGACCCTATCCTTATATTTGAGGTAGACACACATTTCCTCTGAACACTGACTTTGGGGTCTTTGTTTCATAGCCACCTTATCCATGAAACTGCCTCAAGTTGAGAGTACTTGTTTAGGAGCCATTCTTAAATGGAGACCTGTTCTTAAATGAGTGAAGGGTCATTCAGCCTTCCTCATTTTAGTAGAGAAAAGAAGGCTCAAGTGTTTATATATATAACAACGTCAAATGAAAATACTGCTTCTCACTTGTGAGTCAGTTAAGGAAGTAGCTCATATTTCTCTCTCTCCTAGCCTAGGCCTTCCCAATTTTCCATGGATCATCATCCACCCAGGACTGTTATCTGCTGTGTTTGTTGTCAGTGTATGAGCATCTGCACCAAATGTCTGCTCAGGCCATTACAAAGAAGACCTAAATCTAGTAGGTCAATGCCCATGGAACTACTCTGTTTTGACTTGCAGTGCCCACCATCTCTAGCCTTAGAGCCCAGTTAGATTTGTTTGTGTGTTAGTGCTGCTGCAAAGCAGAATTCATTAAATAATGGGCCAGAGTAAAGAAAGTCAGCTCAGGAGACTCCAGTTCATGTAGAGGTGAAAAGGCTCACAACTCTAACACAGATATAAGTGTTGGCACATTGAGGTCCTAAGTATTCTCTGCCACAGGCTTGGAAAACACACCTGCGTTCTCCATTCCTTTTCTGTTGTTCTGCTCCTCCAGGAAAGTCACATTGAAAGAATGAGGGCTCTAAGAGTAGACAAACACAAAACCACCTTCATATAACAACTTTGTTAACTGGTTTAAAGTAGTCAGTGTTATGTATGATCTCTTCTTGTTTTTTTTTTAAGATAATACTTTCATCTATTAAATAGATGGATAGATTAGATAGATGAGGTGGTTGGTAAACAGAAGCTGTGAGATTTGGAAAAATCACCCTAATTCCCTGAACTTCAATTTCCTCATCTACAAAATTGAAAAAAAAAAAAAAAAAAAAAAAGGAATAACGTAATATAAGAAACCACAAAAAAATATCCATAGAAACTAGTGAATCAAACAGGAAAAAGGTGGTAAATAAACAAGAAGACCAGTGGTTCAGGAAATGAGGTCTAACCAAATAATGGGCATACTGCCTGCCATCTAAAAAGGAGTTTCCTGTATTTTTTTTTGCTAGTGACTCTTGGTTACAGGTAAGCTCCACCTTTACATCTAAACTGCAAATCCTATATAATTCCATGCATAATATCTTAATTACCCCATGGTACTCACATGAAATTTCCCATAGTCCATGTACTTCAGTTTAAAGGAAGTTGACCAAATTCAGCCTTCTTAACTGGTGAGAGAAGGCAACACCAGAGCTCACGTGTCCTTGCGAACATCTCTGCCTCCAGCTTGCAAGAGTCCAGAAAGCCCCTTTTTTTCCTCCACAGGGATAGAAAGAGCATTTTATACTGATACATGGTGGAATTTATAGTGGAGATCTAATTGTCATGACCCTTATGCATATAATAATGACTCAAAATTACTATAGTCAATTTATTAGAAATACAAAGAGAGCATAAAAGTACAATAAAAGCAAGAGACTTTAACATGCCTCTTGACACACAGGAAGACAAAAATGAATAAGGATGGAAATATTTAAATCAGGTAAATAACCCTGACTTAGAGAATCTGACTAAGGTTGATGTGACAGATACTAACAGTCAGCACCTTTGAACGCTCACCATGGGCTGTCATTACCCCTCTTTTATTGATAAGGAAACAGGCACAGAGTGGTGAGGCATGTGTTTGAGCAGCCTGATTAAGAGACTATGCTCTTAACCTCTTGCTCTCCTACCTCCAGATAGGGTGAGCATAATTTGTCATCTAAATCAGGACATTCTGATAGTCAAAAGGAGTGCTGTTGATGCCAGGACAGCAGGTGTAAATGGAGTATCCCCGCTCGCCAGGCCATATGGTCCTCCCAGCTCTAGATAAATCTTTTATCCAATAAAAAGAATACATCTTTTCCAGTGCCTGTGGAACATTTATAAAAATTATTCATAGAAAAAATTTCCATAAATTCCATAAGGCACAAGCCACACTCTGATCACAGTGCAATTAGCATATAATGCATCATATTAGTCATCCAAAAGGGAAAAAACATATAATCATCCTGATATCAAAAAAGATACTTGACAAAGGTCAATCTTCATTCCCAATTTTTTTTTCATTCCCGATTATTTAACAATTTTAGCTTAGTAAACTCAGAATAAAATGCTGTTTGTTGCAATTTGAGGGGGTTAATAGATAACAGTAGATTGGTTCTAAGAGCAAAATATTAAGCAGGTATAGATAAAAATGGATATACAATACAGAGTGGCATAGATGGAAATTTATAATGTATATATATATATACATATGTGTGTATACATATGTAAATAGTATATATAAACATGTCACTTTTATTAGCAAGAAAACTTATTTGAGATCACGGTTTGGATCTATGAGCCACATGGACTTTTGTATTTGTTTCCTATGGCTGCTATAACAAATTACCGCAAATGTGGTGATTTATAACATAGAAATTTATTCTCACAATCTGGAGGCCAGAAGTCTGAAATCAAGATACCAGCAGGACCACACTCATTCTGGAGGCTCCAGGGGAAAATCTGTTCTTTGCATCTTCTGGGAGCTGTCAGCATGCCTTGATTTGCAGCTTCATCACTCTAATCTCTGCTTCTGTGGTCACATTGCCTCCTCCTCTCCTGTCTGCATTTTCTTCTCTTCTGTGTCTTAAATCTTCCTCTGCCTTTCTCTAAGGACATTTGTCATTGAAGTTGGACTCACCCAGATTATCCAGGATTATCTCCTAATCTCAAGATCCTTAACTTAATTACATCTATAAAGATCCTTTTTCCAAATAAGGTAACATTCACAGGTTCCAGGGATTAGGATATGGATATATCTTTTTAGGGGCCACCATTCAACCCACCACAACTTGTGATTAACATGAACCCTGAGTCAGAAAGACTACTGAGTCATCATCAGAGTGGAACCTGGTGGTGCAGAGGGATTGTCTGTTCTCTGCAAATAGGTTGGTCCCAAAAGAGGGAAGAGGCAGAATTGACATGTTCATGCCCAGGTCCTTCTTCTAGAAGTGCTGGCCGGGGCGCCTGGGTGGCTCAGTTGGTTAAGCGACTGCCTTCGGCTCAGGTCATGATCCTGGAGTCCCGGGATCGAGTCCCGCGTCGGACTCCCTGCTCAGCAGGGAATCTGCTTCTCCCTCTGACCCTCCCCACTCTCATGCTCTCTCTCCCTCTCAAATAAATAAATAAAATCTTTAAAAAAAAAAAAAAGTGCTGGCCAAAGAGGTCACTCTTTCTCCCAGGAAAGTGACTAAATGGGGCAGAAATGTTACTCATGGAAGCCCTTCTACCACCTGGAAGGAGGACTAAAGCTTAGTATTTCTGTTAAAGTGTTATGTGTGCATGCTTGCGTGCTATTTGTCTTTTTTTAATACTCTGTACTAAAATAAACATATATAGGTTGTAAAATAAATAATTTACATTTTTCATAAATAAAAATGCAGGGGCACCTGGGTGGATCTGTTGGTTAAGCGTCTGCCTTAGGCTCAGGTCATGATCTCAGGGTCCTGGGATCGAGCCCTACATCGGGCTCCCTGCTCAGTGGGGAGTCTGCTTCTCTCTCTCACCCTCTCCTTCTGTGTGCTCTCTCTCTCTCTCTAGTTCTCACTCGCAAATAAATAAAACTATAAGTAAACAAAATCATAAATAAATAAATAAAAATGCAATTTCTCGTGGCCATGACAGCACATCCAGAATGTATCAAATTAGTTTGTGTCAGCTTGGTCTTGGAGATTCTGTTCAATTAGACCATTTTTATAGAAATATGTGCTGTTTTTCTTCATCCTTTTGGATACTTCTCTCTTTTTTTGGACTTTAATCAGGACTACATGAAACAGTGGTCAGCATCAGTAGTATTTCTAAATCTGTAGGTTGTTGCCTATTTTCCAGCTTATTAGGACTTTAACCAAATAAAAGCCAAAAGAACACCCAAAGAGAAAGAATTTTAACATGGAGTATTTGCACTAAATTAAGTTTTACACCATAACCAAGACTCAGGAGTTCTAATTAAGTAGAGACAAAATGGGAATGCTGACTGACATCAGGGATACAAGGACCCTGAAGCCCAGCGCAGGAGTAAGGTTTTCAGGGTTATAGTACTCAGCCTCTTTCTCTCTGCACCCCACCCCAACCCTGCCTGCCTGTCCTACTTTTGGGACCAAGCAGACCTATGTTTAGACTCTAGCTCCACTTCATTCTTCTCAGTAAAATGAACATTAGGAGAATTAAGTGAAATAAAATATGGGAATATACACCAACCATTGTCTACCTATAGTAGGCCCCCTTCTAAAAATGCAAAGGTTATATGCAACTGATAATTTATTGAACACAAAACATTGAACATCTGAAACTAATGATGCACCATATGTTGGATAATTGAATTTAAACAAAAAATAAAATAAAAAAATAAAATGCAAACTTAAAGGTCTTACAAACAACCCTTTAAAATTTCTTAAGCATTTTAAACATTTTTTGTGTTGTTCACCTTGGAGAAAGAGGAGAAGAAAGTTGGGTGAATAACATCATCAGAAACACAGAAATTAAATTAAGGAGATTGTAGGGAAGAGGCAGATGCTAACGTGTGCTCTGGTACATGAGTGAATGAGAAGAGTATTCTGAACTCTGTTGAGCAGAACCTGAACTCCTGCTCCAGTGCTTCTGAATGCTTGGGAATCCCATGTAGAAAACCAAAATGCTCTCACCTCTCTGTCTTCTTCCTTGAGTAAAATCCCTGGACATGTGGTAGTTGAAGTGCTGTGCTGTTTATCTGCCCTCTGAGGAAAGCAGGCTGCTACAGAGGCATACAGACCTCTTTTAGATCACAATCCCTCATGTGTCTTATGATTGAGGACAAACTACCAACATCAGTAATCATGCTCTACATATTAATTTGATTGGATAGAACATAATCATGCTTCATTATAATCACAACTCATTTGATTATTTAATAAATGCTCCCATTTATAATTTGTCCTTATAAAATATCCTAGTGATTGGTTAAAATATGCTGATGACAGCACATCCACTTATTTTCAGATGATTTGAGTAGCTCCTTGGCATTCAGGAAAGGAAGATATTTGAAAGATCAGTTAGGAGGTGATTACACTAGTCCAGAAGAGAGATGATAATGGTTGTACCGAGGCCATGAAGAGGAGAGGTGAATGAATTAATACACACTGACACTGTGGATGTGGTTGACAAAGCGCTATCTCCACTATACTGCAAAAAACAAAAAAACCCCATACATTCATGTTTTATTGGAGAAATGCTGAAATTACACCATCTATTGGAAGGAGGGAGTTAATTTTCAAGACTCTTCTTTTGAAGTGAGAGGGGCAGTATGTTATTTATGACAAACTGTAGTCAGATTTCTGTTAAAGAAAGTAACTACTGATCTTGTAAACCTAGAAAGTGACACCAAAAAAAAAAAAAAAAAAAACTGACAGCAAGACAAGTCTTTGAATCCTCACCAGCTGGGCACTTCTCTGATGTACTGACTGGTTGGAAGAGATGAGACAGTGTGCATGTCAGACAGGAAGGGCTGGATGTGCTGTTGCCAGCACCTCTCACTTTTGATTTCCAACTGGGTTGCTAAATCACAAGTGCTCATCCTGAAGAACGCTCTCCCCCTTCCTTTGTTAGAAGGGAATTCTGTAAGTAGAAACTATCCTCACAGCTCTGGACTACAAGAATTTCATCTTTGGTAATTCTTTGCAGCATCTCTAAGTGAGACTTCTTTATATTGATTAAGGAGTCCGAAGGGCCACTGACTGAGTAACAAAATTAAGCTAATAACTAATTTCCTTTATCTCTTAATGGCTTCCATACAAACTCTTTTATTTAATTGTTCTTCACATTGCTTGTACTTCACACTGCTGGATGGCACATGATAAAACTTTTTTTCTGTTGTTAAGTCTTTATACTATTTTTTCAGCTCCTTACTCTTTGATTTTTTTTTATTATTTTTTGAATGTAGTTGACACACAACATTACATTAGTTTCAGTTGTGCAACATAGCGATTCATCTTCTCTATACATTATGCTCTGCTCACCACAAAAACAGAAATACTATATGATCCAATAATTCCACTACTGGGTATTTACCCAAAGAAAACAAAAGCACTAATTCAGAAAAGACATATGCACCCTTATGTTTATTGCAGCATTATTTACAATAGCCAAGATATGGAAGCAACTCAAGTGTCCATCAATAGACAAATAGATAAGGAAGATGTGGTATACACACACACACACACAGGAATATTGTGCAGCCTTAAAAAAAAGACTCAAAGAGGCACATGCACCCCAATGTTTATAGCAGCAATGTCCACAATAGCCGAAATATGGAAAGAGCCCAGATGTCCATCGACAGATGAATGGATATAGAAGATGTGGTGTGTGTGTATATATATATATGTATATACACATACATACACACATACACACACACATACATACACACACACACACATACCTACATACCATGGAATATTACTCATCCATCAAAAAGAATGAAATCTTGCCATTTGCTAGGATGTGGATAGAACTAGAGGGTATTATGCTAAGTGAAATAAGTCAGTCAGAGAAAGACAAATACCATATGTGGTATTTCATTCATATGTGGAATTTAAGAAACAGAATAGATGAACATAGAGGAAGGGAAGGAAAATAAAATAAGATAAAAACAGACAAACCATAAGAGACTCTTAACTATAAGAAACAAACTGAAGGTTGCTGGAAGGGAGGTGGGGGGGGGGATGGGCTAAATGGGTGATGGGCATTAAGGAGGGCATTTGATGTAATGAGCACTGGGTGTTATATGCAACTGATGAATCAATAAATTCTACCCCCAAAAGTAATAATACACTATATGTTAACTAAATTGAATTTATTAAGATTTTATTTATTTATTTGACAGAGAGATAGAGCCAGAGAGCACAAGCGGGGGCAGGGTGGGGCAGGGAGAGGGAGAGGGAGAAGCAGGCTCCCTGCTGAGCAGGGAGCCCGATGCAGGGCTCAATTCCAGGACCTCAGGATCATGACCTGAGCCGAAGGCAGACACTTAACCGACTGAGCCACCCAGGCGCCCCAACTAAATTGAATTTAAATTTAAAAAAATTTTTTAAAGATGTGATCTTGCCATTTTTGACAACATAGATGGATCTAGAGGGCATTATACTAAATGAAACAAGTCAGACTGAGAAAGTCCAATACCGTATGATTTCACATGATAAAATTCTTACTGGGGTTTCCTATTTGAAGTGGCTGTGCTGGACTACACACTTCTGCGTAACCATGGAAAGATCCTGTGAGTTTTCCTTTGTGCCTGGGTCTTCCATTTTAGAGTTAGAAGGTATGGACTCATACCTTCGTATGCAACAGGGGAAGGGGTGGGGCCAAGGCTCTGGGGACTCTTGGTGTCACATGGAATTTTCAAGAGATGACCCCAATCTCATTTCAGTTGTTTCATCAAAGTGTTTGCATTAGGATAAAGAATTCCTGGTCTCTGTTTCTAAACTATAACAAGTACTTGTGTGGTTGCAGCTCTCTTGGAATTGCCCTTTAGAGGGGAAGACTCTGAAATGTCAGAAATTAACAGAGGTGCAATATTGTTCCTCTGTTCTCTCTTTTGTCCCAATCCTGAAGCCCCTAGGGAAGGACTTTATATGTTTAGACATTCAACCTTCTCTGCTAAGCTCTCCTTTACCTTGACTACAGAGGTTTTCACAGTGGATCAAACTCACTATACTCTCCTAAATTTTTCCTCCTCTCTTGGTTTGGCTGAAACAGCCACAAGCATATATCCACACTGCCCTGAGCTTAGCAGGATTTTCCTCTGGGGCCAGTATAATGACTATTGAATGATGGTACAAAGCCAGTGCAAGGCATGGCAGTTCCTAAACAGTAGTCGTTGTTGAGAGGAACTGTTATTTTCCCTCTCAGAAACTTGCCTCTGGAACCTAGTGCGTGTGTGTGTGTGTGCGCGCATATGTGTGTGTGTAAGGGACTAGAAGAGAAAAACTTGTCATGTGGGAGAGTGCTACTTCAGAGAAAAGGATATTTTGCCACTTAAAATATTTGTTGAGATTCATTTTAGAGTTTCAACACTTTCCTCAAGTGTGAATCTTCTATGGGCCTTAACAGAAAACAAGCCTTGTCTAATTTAGTAAAACATAGGAAAGTGAGTTTGAAGTTTTCCTTCAAAGTTAGCATTTCAGTTGGAACATCAGACCAGATGTTGAAAAGCCTTGAGAGCCATAATGCCTGTCCTTCTGTTGCAGGTGCAACAACGAGAGTGAGTGGTCCCAGATCCATGAGAATATCATCCGCAAGTCCAGCGCCAAGTATTCTGCCCCCAGCGCCAGCCATGGTAACATACTTCTCTGGCTAAAAACTTTGTGTCGTGCTTGCTGTTGCTGATCATACAGACCTCAGTGAATTTCTGCTGATCAGTTGCCATATGTAAAGTTCAATTCCCTACAAACATTTATTCTCCTCCCCAGTCACTTTCTACTATTTTTTTTGTGATAATTTGAGACCTTTCCTAATTACTTCTAACCAAAATACATTTTCTGTTCTTTCTAAAATGGATTCCATGTGCTTTGATGGGTGACTTGAGTTCCAATTTAAATCCAAAGTGAACAAAATTGCTGCAGGGTTTGTCACATTGTGAAGTCTGTGTTTTCCTGAACGAAGAATACACATCCTAGCCAAAAAAAAAAGACAAATATTAATAATCACTTTTTCTATTCCTGTTCAGTGTTAGCATCACCAAGAAAGCCTGACACTAATGAGAATCAGTGATTAATCTGCCAATATCATTCAGGAACTAGAATAGACAATATTTATTTCACAGCAGCTTTTTATCTTAGTTCAACTTCTTTTCCTTTTTTTTTTTAAAGATTTTATTTATTTATTTGACAGAGAGAGACACAGCAAGAGAGGGAACACAAGCAGGGGGGAGTGGGAGAGGGAGAAGCAGCCTTCCCACAGAGCAGGGAGCCCGATGCGGGGCTCGATCCCAGGACCCTGGGATCATGACCTGAGCCGAAGGCAGACGCTTAATGACTGCGCCACCCAGGCACCCCAACTTCTTTTCCTTTTCCCTCCTTTTCTTTTAAAACGCTTAATTTCTCTTTAAGTCTTGGTGCAAATCCACACATTAAAAAGATTGTATTTTCTAATTTGAACATTAATTGCTTGATTAAATTAGAAGCACTATTTAAAAGCCTCTGAGCTTTTATGTACACTTGAAGATAGCTTTCAAATTATATAGAACCATGTTTCTTCTGACAGTTTTAACCTCTCAATTATCTCATAATCTCTTTTACATAACTTTCTTTGTTTTTTAACTTCCATATCCTTGTTGTAAATAGAAAGTGGGCCTTAAATAACAGTGTAAAGCCACTGCAAGACATGGCAGTCTCCAAAATTATTAAGAAGAACTAAGTTTTCACTACTAGGTATATATCCAAAAAGTACAAAAATGCTGATTCGAAGGGGCACATGTACCCCAGTGTTCATAACAACATTATCAACAATAGCCAAATTATGCAAAGAGCCCAAATGTCCATCGACTGAGGAATGGATGAAGAAGGTGTGGTATATAAGTATATATATATATATACACACACAATGGAATATTACTCAGCCATCAGAAAGGATGAATACTTAGCATTTACATCAACGTGGTTGGGACTGGAGGGTATTATGCTGAGTGAAATAAGTTAGAGAAAGACAAATACCATATAATTTCACTTATATGTGGAATTTAAGAAACAAAACAGATGAACATAGGGGGAAGGAAGGAAAAATAAAATAAAGAGGCAAACTATAAGAGACTCTTAAATGTAGAGAACAACTGAGGGCTGCTGGAGGGGAGGAGGATGGGGGGAAGGGCTAAATGGGTGATGGGCATTAAGGAGGGCACTTGTTGGGATGAGCACTGGGTGTTGTATGTGGACGATGAATCACTGGATTCTGCTCCTGAAACCAGTGCTGCACTGTATGTTAACTAACTTGAAATTAAAAAAAAAAATGAAAAAACTTAATTTTTTCTTTATCAGGGTTAGCAGATACTCAACTAGGAGGGTCCTCAGAGCAGCTCCACACCAGAGGCTGCAAAGTTTGAGACTCTCAGCTAGGAGTACTTGATTTCTCTAAAACTCTGGCATGGGGAGCCTCAGGATCTCTCTCACTATTTTTAAGTGACTGTTTTTTCTGTGTATGTGCCTGGATGCCAAGGAGCTCCATGTAGTGTGCTTGAAGGGGAAGGGAGCCCATATTTCTCATCTAAAATGAGGCTAAAGCAAGAAGCAAATAAACCTTGTTTTTAAAATATAAAGTTACTGGTAATTTGGAAGACTACCATTCACATCCATACTTATGGTGTTCTTTGCTTTATTTACTTACTTGATTTGTAAAGAGCTGCCTCTGGCTACAAGTTCTTGGGACATGATATGATTAAAATATGGAGAACATTATAAAAGAAAGATTGTAGTAATAATACACTTCTAAAAACAATTGAAAGATTAGTTTCCACCATCACCTCCCCAGGTTAAGTTGTTGAATTGTGTCTCACTTCTCAGAGCAGGGGCGGTGCCATCTTCAGTGTCTGTGGTTTTTATCCAGAACTCACAAACACTGGCCATTTCTAATCACACTTGCTCTAGTAAAAAAGGCACCTGCAGAATGCAGGGGGGCACACAAAAAATTCAAAATGGATGAAAGACCTAAATGTGAGACAGGAAACCATTAGAATCCTAGAGGAGAACACAGGCAGCAACCTCTCTGACCTCAGCCGCAGCAACTATCTTGCTAGGCACGTCTCTGGAGGAAAGGGAAACAAAAGCAAAAATGAACTATCAGGACTTCATCAAGATAAAAAGCTTCTGCACAGTGAAGGAAACAATCAACAAAACTAAAAGGCAACCTACAGAACAGGAGAAGATATTTGCAAATGACATATCTGACAAATGTTAGTATCCAGAATCTACAAAGCGCTCATCAAAATCAACACCCAAAAAGTAAATAATCCAGTTAAGAAATGGGCAGAAGACATGAATAGACATTTTTCCAAAGAAGACATCCGGTGGCCAACAGACACATGAAAAGATACTCAACAACATTCATCATCAGGGAAATAAAAATTGAAACCGCAATGAGATATCACCTCACATCTGTCAGAATGGCTAAAATTAACAACACAGAGGAAGTCAATTATCATATGGTTTCACTTATTTGTGGAACATAAGGAATAGCATGGAGGACATTAGGAGAAGGAAGGGAAAAATGAAAGGGGGGAAATCGGAGGGGGAGATGAACCATGAGAGACTATGGACTCTGAGAAACAAACAGGGTTTTAGAGGGGAGAGGGGAGAGGGGATTGGTTAGCCTGGTGATAGGTATTGAGGAGGGCACGTACTGCATGGAGCACTGGGTGTTATACGAAAACAATGCATCGTGGATCACCACATCAAAAACTAATGATGTATTTGTATGGTGACTAACATAACATAATAAATTTTTTTTAAAAATTAAAAAAAATAAAATTAACAACATAGGAAACGATGGATGTTAGCTAGTATGTGGAAAAAGGGGAACACTCTTACACTGTTGATGGGAATGCAAACTGATGCAGCCACTGTGGAAAACAGTATGGAGTTTCCTCAGAAAGTTGAAAATAGAACTACCCTATGACCCAGCAATTGCACTACTAGGTTATTTACCCAAAGAATGCAAAAATACTGATTTGAAGGGGTACATGTACCCCAATGTTATAGAAGCACTATCAGCAATAGCCAACTTATAGAAAGAGCCCAAATGTCCATCAACTGATGAATGGATAAAGAAGATGTCATACACACACACACACACACACACACACACACACACACACACGAATATTACTCAGCCATCAAAAAGAATGAAATCTTGCCATCTGCAGTGATGTGGATGGAGCTAGAGAGTATTATGCTAAGCAAAATAAGTCAGAGAAAGACAAATACCATATGATTTCACTCATAGGTGGAATTTAAGAAACAAAATAGATGATAATAGGGGGAAAATAGAGAGGGAAGCAAACCATAAGAGACACTTTTTTTTTTCTTTAAGTAGGCTCCATGCCCAGCATGGAGCCCAACTGGGGGCTTGAATTTACAACCCTGAGATCAAGACCTGAGCTGAGATCAAGAGTTGGATGCTTAACCAACTAAGCCACCCAGGCACCCCCTAAAGACTCTTAAATATAGGGAACAAACTAAGGGTTGCTTGAGGGGAGGTGGGTGGGGGTGGGCTAAATGGGTGATGGATATTAAGGAGGGCACTTGTGTTGAGCACTGGGTGTTATATGTAAGTGATGAATCACTAAATTCTACCCCTGAAACCAATATTACAGTGTACGTTAACTAGAATTTAAATAAAAATTTGAAACAACAAAAAAAATCCTTTAGCTTTCTAGAACATTTCTTTAGAATAACATACACTTTCTGCATCAAAATTTTTTTCAAGAAAAGTGCTGAACTTTGCATATTTTCTTCCAGAAAAAAAAACATGACTCTTTATGTCTTTTCTAGTACTAGAGTACAGGGTGGAGATGTGGTTCTGAGTAAGAAAATGCTTTTGTTTTTGCAGGTCTTATCATTTCTCTGCAGCTTCTTCGTGGAGACATGGAACAGATTAGGAGAGAAAACCCCATGATATTTAATAGGGGATTGGCAATTACAAGAAAATTGGGATTTCCTGATGTCATCATGCCAGGTAGGCAGCCCTTCTTGGGCCTGGGTTGGGAGCAGGGTTAGAAGGATGGAATCTGGTGCTCCTCTCATGAGCAGATGGTGAACTGTGCTGGGGAGGAGCCCTGCAGCCATTAAAAGCCTCTGAATCCAAGTCAGGTTGCTGACTACAATCTGTAGTCAGTGGCTCCTTTATTGGCATCTGTTCTTTTCCAGAAGCCCCCACATCATATTCACCCATGCGACATGACAATCCAGCAGATGGGCTTTGTTGTCTCCTGTAGAGACTGGATGGTAGGAACCAACATGAAACTCTTCATGGGGATGCTTTATACCTTCTTCGGCTCACAAGAGCTTCCTCTTTAATGGGAAGAATACACCAAAATATGTGCCTGTAGTATTGATGAATCCAATTCATGTAGGAAAAGCAGATACATTTTAATGTATCAGAAAACAAATCAGGCAAATGGTATGTTAGGCACTAGGAATAGTACTACCTAGCCAGTTTCTTACGGATTGGCACACTGTTCTCATCTAATGCCCAGCGGAAAGCCAGAGCAGAAAGTGGGAATGGATCAACCCTTGTGTGTGGTTCTAGAAGGTCAGTCTCAGGTTCATGTTTCCTAGTCAGGTCGATGCAGGCAAAGCTAGAGAAGTGGATTGAAATAGGCCATCAGAACCAAGAGGACTTTAGGGAGTGAGGGAAGGATAGAGGTGTGGCTCAGATGGAGGGATGGTGGTCTGATAAGCAGAGGAGATATGAACGAAGAAGGGGAAATCAGAACAAGCAAATAGCTGGTTTTCTGAATGGATTACAGGAGTAGTGGACCTACCCTTCCCATTGAATTTTAATGATCCGGTAAAAGCTTGTTTGCTTCTGTTTGAAAGAGCCAGGGTAGGCCAGACTGAACTGATTGTGACCACTCTGTATATCACCTCTTTGGAGTTCTTCATGGTGCTCTAAATTCCCTTGTTGGAAATATTTGTCAGCACACACCCAAGGGGGAGTATGGCCTGAGCACAGAAGGCCCAGGTGATGGATTCAAGCTGCCTTCCAACTTCTCCCACTGTGCCTGGACTTGTTTTCTCTTGCCTGCATCCCCTCCCCATAGACACTGTGAATGCAGAGTAAGCGGCTGGGAACAGCCCTCATCTCCTGCTCATGCACACAGAAAGATCTTTTGGGTGGAAAACCTGGGCCACTCAGTCAATTCCATGTTTAGCTAAATGCTAGGGAGACTTCATGCTTATAAAGTGCCCCCATCTGACTGTTGTAGAGCAATATCCTTCATAGGACACTTTTTCCATTCTGTCCTGACACCATTCCTCAGCCCTGGTTGTCAGGACAAGAAGAGCCCAGGCATAGTCCTGGCTTCTTGGCAAAATGTCATGGAAGAAGGAAGAGTGGTTACCAAAATTGATCTGGTGGTTTTTTATTTTAAGTTAGATATCCAGGCTCATGAGGTAGAGTAATACATTCTAAGAGATATACTTAAAGTCCTTCCTTTCTTTTAAGAACTTATTTGCCTGACATTTAGACATTTCTTTCTTCTTAACATTCACAGTCAGAGAATTAAAAACCAAATGAACAAAGACTAAAAATGAACAAACTTAAGTCAAAACAATTCTTAAGTAAAGTTTGATTTCAAGAGTTACGTTGTCTAGCCCTCATCTATGGAAAGAAATCCTTTTGTGGAGCACCCCGCATCTCTTTGCATCATTGACAAAACAGTTTAGAAAGGACTTCAGGGTATGCTAGATGAGTCTGGGAAAATCAGCTATATCAGGCACTGGTGAGACAAGCTAAGGTTAGGGGAGTTTTCCCTCCCCTGGGCAGCGAAGGGACCATCATATAATTTGCAATCCTGAAAGGTCCAGGCCAGGCCTGTGAGTATGCTGCTTCCTGGGTTATCTGCCTTTGAGTACTGAGTGCTACGGCTGAAAGTAAGGATTGGTTCACAGGCAGGACGCAATCTTTTGTGCATAATCTGTCTCCTCCTCTACCCTTCCTCCCCCTGAGGAAAGAGCTTTTTTGCAAATGGCCACTCACAGGGTTGTGAGCTAACAACTGACTGACAGACCTTTCAGTGCACTCCAAGACATCATCAGAGAGACTTTGCCGTTCTCAGGCATGGTGATAGAGCTGGCCTGCAGCTTCTGGAGCAACAGGAAAAGTGTACAGGCATGTTTTACATTGCGGTCAACCTATCTTGGGAAACCATATGCTCAGAAGTTCCTTAGTGAGACTTCTGCAGCTGAACCACCCTTCACCCGTGGGAATGTTGTACCTGGGCTGCAGCACTCTCTCAGCCCATATAGTGCTGGTATGTCCCAGGTACAAGAAGTTGCAACTTCCTGATACATGGACATACATATGAGAAATGAACAAGGCAATGAATTATGTCAGTAACTGTGAGCATTTCAACACTTAAGTTACAGAGTTAAACCAGGCTCTAGCCACACTGGTATCCAGCATACCCTTTTGAAAAAGGTCTTTTTGATGGTCTCCATTGCTCTCCATGGGTGTGTAACACATCGTGTGGCTGCTGTGAACCAGAGATGTGCTACTCTGTGCCACCACTGAGACTATACAGCCATCCAGCTCGGCTCGTGACCCGTGGTAGTGAGCAAGAGGCAGGAGTGCTATTGTTCATGCCCTGTGAGGTCCCAGAGAAGGCACACCAACCAGGAGGTGACATTCTTGATTATAGAAGAAGAACAAATAGATATGGGAATTTAAGCCTAATTTTTAAACTGAGCACTCCCAGCCTTTGGTCACCATATTCCTGTGGGTACTTCCTCCTTCTCTCCAAACTCATTTTAGTCCAGTTCAGAAGCTAATAACTCCTTTCCTAGATTTTTCTTTTCAAGAAAATGGTCAGGAAAGACTAGAGCAGGACAAGCGTTCCAGGTGAACAAGTTGGAGTTAACATTGTTCCCAATGAAGTACCCAAAAGAAAACTGCCGGCCAAAAGACTGTAAACTGAAAGGAATGATTTAAAAGCTTTTGCTCAAGAAGAGGCTGTGCCCTCCTGCAGACCATGCCTGAGCCAGCAGAGCTGTGCCACCGTGGTCTACATCCCTCTTGTTCATAGCTTTCCTCTAAAGCCTGTTCCCTGGAGTCAGTAGGAATACAGAGTTCTGTCATGGCTCTGTGGGAATTACATTTTACCTTATTGTATAAGCCTTGAATTTTTAAGGGTTTTCATTTCCTGTGGGCAAAATGGGCCGAGTTTCATATGAGTGACATGGTCTTCCATCTTGTCAGAAGAAACCCGCCCTTTGATTTAATGTGCTCTGACTGAGGACTAGGTTTTTCCCAAAGCAGTAGTTCTCTGACTTGTCACCTGCAGGGCTTGGAGAAACAGACTGCTGGGCCCACCCCCAGGAGTTTCTGATACAGTAGGAATGGAGTGGGACCCAACAATTTGCATTCCTTACAAGCTCTGAGGTGATGGTAATGCTGCTAGTTTGGGAACCCTTTCGAGAACCATGTTCTAGGAGGGACTCTGCCTTAGGGAGGCTTTGTCCCTCCCTGAGTCAGCCCTGGCACAAGGAGTGCTTCTCTCCGAGTTGCTCCAAACTTGCCCTTAGAAGGCAGCTCTGCAGGCATGGCATCCCTCTAGGGGACCCTCTGACTCTTGCCCTTGTGCTCAGAAATACACTCTGTCCTTTGCTTTGACCCTTGATAAAAAGTGCATGCTTCATCACCGACCTGCTAGTGATGTTTTTTTTTTCTCTTTTCCTGTTTGTCTTAATTGTTCTTGTCTCTCTCTGTGCTGTCCCCTCATTCTCGCCCCTTTCTTTCTGGTGCAGAGATGAAGATAGTTGGGTGTAAGTTCCTGCTTTTGTGTGCCCTGTCTGCTTTTTGCCTGCTTTGTTTCCATCTTCATTTGTTTCATGGGATGTTGCAATACTGCGGTGGGGTATCATGTACATTTTTAATCCTTCATCAGCCTCACCTTTTGGGGTAACTGACAAGACATAAAAAAAAAAGAAGCTACTAGCCCAGCCTAGAATACAGTATATTACTTTAGATGTTCATTAAGATCTGAGGAAACTAAGAACATAAGAACTAGGTGTATAACTACAGGGAAAGATTTTTAGGAGACACCTCAGCTACTCCCACTGAAAAGAAAATGAAAGGTGCTTATCCCAGGCTACACAGAATCAGAAAGGTAGAAAGCTTGTCTTTTCAGCTCTGTTGGACACACACGAAAGGCAAACACACAGAGACATGACTTTTAAAAGCAAGCTCTCCTCAAAGGGAATGATGAAAGTATTTACCACAAATAGATTCACAGGACTGTGGTCAGTCTGAGTGTCAAATGAGGCTTTGGCAATATCTAAGGGATGTTTTAAGAATGATCACTTCTGGTCCCATGACAGAATGGAAGATCATCACATCCTTGACCCAAGAAAGGAATAACCATATATAATGATGTCATACTATGCCCATTCCTGTCTTCCTGGTAGAACAGAGAACATCACTGGCCTTGTAACAGTAGAAACCAGTAGAAGTGTACACTGAAGACATGGTTTAAAAGTAAAGAACCCGTCTCTCCTGGATACTCTAAAGAAGTCCTCCCAAAAGTCTTTCTTGGTGGGGAGAAGGTCTCTGACTTAAAATAAGAACTACAACAAAATAAAACGTTGGTCTATGCCTGAAACTGTCTAAGTTGAATGGTTGTTAATGTCTCCATATCTCCATGGTGCTGTCAGGAGACTTCACTCCTATTCTGCCAAGAGATAAAATTGGTGTCATCCTGAGCAGATCGCATTGTCTGCTGAGAGAATGTTAACTCTAGTTTCACGTGGTCTTAAGGGAAAGAAAGCACTATCCTTCCTAATCCTATCTAGAAGTAGACAAGATATAAATAATATAGTATTAAATACTAGTGTCCTTGAACCCAAAGCCTCCCAATATGTGGTGTGACTAATTTATACAGAAGGAACATGAATATAATAAAGAGTCCAAACAAGTCTGAGTGCTCAAACCTGTGTGGGCTGTCCTGGATCATTTCTCCTGGGATGGAATTCCACATAGGCTGGAACCATGTGGCCCCAAAATTCCTAGTAAGCCTGGAGTGTCTGGCAGGAGATTCTCTTGCTAACAGATGCTCTGGTGCCTGAGCCAGACCTCAGAAGTTCTGAAACTGCTAGAGTCTGCTCTCAGAAGAGAGGTGCAAACACATGGTGAGCTGTTTCTCCAGTGTCATACTAGGATGCAGGTCTTCAGAGGGTCACACCTGGCCACCGAGGCATGCAGTTCCCTGTCACTGTTGGCTGCAGCTCTGTCACAGCGCTCCCAGGCCCCTAAGATTTCTGGTAGCTGAAAAACAGTTTCCTTCTAAGACCTCTCACTTACCATAAAGACCCCAGAATATTTCAGGCCAATCCCTGACGTAATAAGGTGGCTTCAGGTTCATTACCTTGCTCCTTTCCAGCTGCTGCTTGTGTGGACTTAAAAGAATCTAGATTTTTGATGTGTAGTTGTGGTATAGTGAAGCTGTCCTTGACACATAAACACTCCAAGCCAGGTATCAGGAAACTATAGTCCCTGGGCCAAATCCAGCCAGCAGCCTATTTTTGTACCACCCTGTAGCCAAGAATGTTTTTTCACATTTTAAAAGGGGTGTGAAAACAAAGAACATGTAACAGAGACCTATGTGACCCATAGAGCCTAAAATATGTACTCTCTGGCTCCTTACAGAAAAAGTTTATCCACCTCTGCTTCCTCTTAAGTCCCTAGTCTCCTGACATGCAGCTGTACCAACAGTTGACATTGGCTACTCTAGCAGACTGTGAAAAGGACAGACAATATACTCGGAGGCCCTCCTATAAGAACAACCTCATTCATTCATCTTTGCATTCCAGAAACTTGGTTGCATGTCAACTGAGCGCTAAGCACACAGAGATATAAGGCATTGCTGATCCTGTTAAATGCTCTGCTAACCTCAGGAAGCAGAGGACATGTAACAAAGGGAGGCAGGGCCGCCCTCAATAATACCCGCTCCCACACCCCACAGAGAAACCTTCCCTTCCCAGAAGCCTCTCAGCATTCCTCGGTGCTGCCTAAGAGCTGCCTAACCCCCCCACATCAAGCCAGATTTCATCAGCGTCTTTCCAGCGGACCCCATGGTCTGGTCCCCTGGCATTAAACCCTGGAGAGCATCAGAATCACCTGGTGATTTTGTTTGTTTGTTTAATGTGTGTACACAAACCCCGCCCAAGACCAACTGGAATCTCACGGGGTAGACGCTAGAAATCTAGTTTTAATAAGCTCCCTATATGATTAGAATACAGCCAGCCAAATGGTGGTCTGCAAACTAACCTCACAAACCATTGCTCAGGCCTTCTCTTTCCCATCCTCATTGTAGTGTGCCTATCCTCAAACCTCTCCTGGTAATATTTCCTTGCAACTGGTGCTAAAGTTTACAGGAGCCTCCTGGAGACAGTGCCTTAACCCAAACGCATGATTCCACTGGTGGGCTTTGTGAACATATAACATGTAACAGGGACAGCTGAAGAGCAGGGAACCTGAGAGGCTATCTGTAAGGCAGGCCTGGGTCATTAGATCCTGGGGGCCTTTCACAATGGCTGCTTCTTAGGTTTTCTCCTAGTTCCAGGAGAATTAGTAGAGAGCTCTATTTAAATGATCCCCCAGAGAGCTTTTGATAAGAAGGCCCCAGCAACATTAACTCTCGCAGTTCTCGAAATCGAGGCCATAATTTGCAAAATTGCAACCCATAAAGCAGTCTAATATCCATTCTGCTGAGAATAGCCCTGGTCTTAGGCAAGTCTGTTCTCCAAATAAAGAGCAGAGAAAGATCTGTTGAAATCAAGCTGCTTCAGTCTGTAACTCAGAGGGTATGTTTACTTGTATTGATAAATTTTCTCAGCAAGATATCACTAAAGGCATTCTGTTTAAATAGAAAACGTTAAAAGAATGAAAACTGTAAAAATATCCAGCTCAGTCCTTCCATTTGAAATTGGCATTTTGATTTACAGTGCCCTGGAGTTGCTGCCCAGAAACCATGGGCTCATTCTATAAAATCAACACAGACCAAATTCTGTCATTATCAATCTCCAAGATAATGCCCACTTTTGTATGCTTTTGTATGAGTATTCTATATCATATATTGCTAGGAAAAGTTTAAATGTTTCATTTGAAGGACACATTTACTTATGGCTAACTTTTGTATAGGGTCACAGAAATTTAAAATGTTTGTACAAGCTAGAATACTATTGCCAGTAGCCAGTATCTGCTTTTACAAGTCATGTGGATTATCTTAAATAATTTCTAGAGAGTGCTGGTTTAAACCAGAGTAATAGTTTTAAAAAAGTGCCTGTTCTTTAGATTAGACATTAAAATTCTCTATTCACTTTATGCCAAATCAGCCTAGAATTTTAATAATTACTTACATTCCATAGAAAATCTAATGTGTAACTGAAAGACTTTCATCAAAAGAAGGTCTAAGATGTCTGTTTCAATTGTTAAAAATTTAAGGTATAACCAACTCTCATTTATCCCATTATAATAGCAACTACCTATAGGAAAGTTCCCATTTAATTTTGAATTTTACTTTCAGGACTGATTTTATTCAGCTCCTGCCCGTAGTGGCAAATTGATGGATTTGAGTTTCCCTTCTGCTTTCCTTTCCTACCCTACCTGCACAACTGAGTGCTATTTTCATGATATGCTAGGAGGCCCAAGCAGAGATGTCCAAAGGAGGCAGATTCAAGCCAGACTCATGAAAATTCGAAGTAGAGGCTCTCCTCACCCAGGAGAGAAGTCTGTGTGAACTGCAGGGATAGACACCCTCTCGGCTGTCCTGCCTACCCAGCAATTAGTTGCCTTTGTATGTGATTTTCAGAACGAATTTTCCTTTTTCTTCATGGTAGCCTCAGGGCTATTTGGGGAACAGGATGTTTTTCACAAATTAGAGAAAGTTCTCTGGGCTGTCAGAGAATAAGTAATTGCTTCTTACGGGCTGCTCTTCCCCACTTGAGCAGAAGTATTTTAAGAGCTTCATTATGCAACCAAGGAGCCATGGCTGCATTCCTTGTATAGTAAGACGACCTGAAGAATAGAAGGTCTGGTAATGAAGACCTCAAAACCCAGGTATATGCCAGTCCTGGTCTATCATGTTTCATGCATAAAAGATGCTAAGACACTTCCACAATCAGAGAGGTCGTCTGTGCAGAAAAGGAGTCATCATCATGTATCTCACTTGCTAACCAGAAACAAAACCTGGTTATGTCATTGTGATTCCAAGTAAGGAACTTTTAGATGTGCCAGTTTTGCTAAGAACTGAGGTAGAAAGAATATTCTGAATTGGCTTGTTTTGCAAGTTAATCATTCCATCACCTCTCAATTGAATTCTTCAGGCTGCTAACACATCTTCACTTTGGCCTTGTATGTTTTCCTTTGCCATTTTTTTCCTTCGAAGATTTTTTTCCCAGAGACTTTACTATGTAGTTTGTTTTTTGTTTTTGTTTTTTTGGGTTTTTTTGAAAGTCAAAAGCTCTTCTTTAGAATGTATGAATAAAACTGGTCATGTTACAAAATTAGAAGTTTAGAGCAGCCCAAATGAACTCCCCTTATACATGAACAGACAATCCCATTCCCCTAAAAAAGTCAGATGTGGTCATTTTTTAGATCATTTCAGCTTGCAGTTTGAACTTCTCCTGCCCAGTCTTAAACAGCAGATATTGGCAAAGTGGGCAGGAGTCAAAGCACAGGGAAGCAACAAGAGCACAACAGATTGTCACCCCTGTCCTTTAGCACCTGTGATTCTGAACAGTCATCTGCTCCCAGAGCACTTGCCACAAAAAGAAGAAAATATGATAATCCAGTGACCTCCGTCTGGCACTCCAGGAAGGGAAGTGATTTGGAACTAAGCCTCCAAAAGGAAAAAGTAGCGTATCCTCTAGAAAGACTCAGAAGGGTTAAGAGTTGAAAAAAGAAAACCTATAAAAGAAAAAGGAAACTACTTTTTTTTTCTTTTGGAGGGAAAGGAGGAGGGATTAGTAGTTAAGGCATAGACATGATAATAATAAGTATTATTCCTATTGATTCTAAAATCTTTCCCCTTTGGAAGGCTCAGATTTCGGCTCTTCTCCTGGAGGGTAGAGAGACTAGTCACCTATAATAGGAGAGAAGATTCTCTGCCCCACATTTTCCCACCCTGGACAAGGTGTGGTGAATACCTTTAGAATTCAGACTTAGAGAGCACATGACTAACCAACCTAGTACCACTGCACTGATATTGGTAGATGTCCACCATTATTAACCAAGCTTGCAATGCCCTGAGCACCCACCTGAACCCTGGAGGACCCAAATGCTAGCTAGCCTGGTCCTCCATACAAATGGGGCAGTGTGGCTTCTGTGGTCATGAAGACTTGGCATTTCTTTCCCCATAGGCGATATCCGCAATGACCTGTACCTAACCTTGGAGAAGGGGGATTTCGAGAGAGGGGGAAAGAGTGTACAAAAGAATATTGAAGTGACCATGTATGTGCTTTACGCAGATGGAGAAATATTGAAGGTAAGATTTGCCAGTCAGTTTGGAATGGAGGCTAATCCTGTAATAATTCTAGTGACTCTATGGACTTTATCCAGATACCCATTCTCATCAAGCAGACCTCACTCAAATCACTGCATATGCATTCTTCTCTGCCTTTTCTTTTCTTCAAGGAAACCCTGATGATGACTTCCAGTGTCACACAGCCTGTTTAGAAATTCTTCCTAGGCGCTGTAAATTGTGCAAGACTGTTGAATCACAGATCCGTACCTCTGAAACAAATAATACATTATATGTTTTAAAAAAAGAAGAAGAAGAAGAAGAAGATAGCAGTAGGGGAAGAATGAAGGGGGGGAAATAGGAGGGGGAGATGAACCATGAGAAACGATGGACTCTGAAAAACAAACTGAGGGTTCTAGAGGGGAAGGGGGTGGGAGGATGGGTTAGCCTGGTGTTGGGTATTAAAGAGGGCACATTCTGCATGGAGCACTGGGTGTTATATGCAAACAATAAATCATGGAGCACTACATAAAAAAAAAAAAAGAAATTCTTCCTAGCGTCTGACCTCAATCCTTCCTGCTCCAATTTAGACCTATTCCCTCTAGTTCTGTCCTACATGCTACTTTTTCTGCCATTCTGTCTAGCATCAAGCTGCCTACTTTTGGTAACTGTTATTAGGTCCCACTCTTTTTGTTCCTTAAGTCAATAAAGCTACATTGGCTCTTTGATCAAAGGTGGGACTTAGGCACTTACTTGTTGGTACCAAGTTATGTGTGTGACAAGGAACAGCAGAGTCAGGCTCTAAAAGATTATTTCCAGCCAATGCCAGTATAAAGATGCAAGTATATCTTCTGTCACTCTTCATTCAAAGTGAAGACCTGGAGTGCTGTTTTTCCACTGTCAGTATTTCAGTTTTTCCCTCAGTCAGGTCATGGTGAAGTCCCTGGCAAATAACAAGGCATCATTTGCATAGCACTTGATAGAAGGCAAATCATTCTTTTACAGACCTCGCTCCTGTATTTGACAATAGCCTTGTGAGGCAGGCAGAACAGGAATGATCATCCACATTTTATGGAAGGAAAAAGGTACAATTAGTCAAAATCATCTCCCAAAGCTAGAAAGAAATAGAGAAGAATGTTTAATTGGTGGTAGAAACAATGATTTGTATTTCATTTTAAAAACCCACCTCAAGAAAATAAATTAACTTTAAAAAGGAGAGGGCACCTGGCTGGCTTAGTTGGAAGAGCATGTGATTCTTGATCTCGGGGTCTTGAGTTCAAGCCCCATGTTGGGTGTAGAGATTTTACTAAAAAAAATAATAATAATAATTTTAAAAACCTACCTCGAGGACTAAGGCATGTCCATTGTTTGCATGGATAATGTCAAGGTCAGCAGAGTTGTCAGCTGCTCACACCACCCTTGTACAGACAGGGAGCTGCTCCTGATTGCATTACGTGCGACTTCCTGTCCTTCAGGAAGATGGGACTACATCTTCATGGCAATATTTGGAAACGGGGTCAAGTTAAATCTGGTTCTGCCTTATCTATATCCAAGGACAGTCAGCCAAGGGCAACCTAAAATGCCAGTGCAACATTGGGGTAAGGAAGATTAGAAAACAAGCTCTCTCTGCTTTATAAATTAATTAATTTTCTGATCAGGTAAAGTGTCATGTACAGTTGAATTCTCCTATGGAGTTCACTGTTTCCTTTCTAAATGCGGGTGAATGGTTCAGATACACTGTTCAGCTTTCCTCCAGTTTATTGAGCAGTGTGTGTGGTTACTTCTGCCCCAAGGAAAAGAAGGAGCATTGTTGACCATGGATTCTTTACACTATCTACACAGTTGTCTCCAAAAGTATTGAATTTAAGTCAAATCAATTTTCTTATCTTGTAGATTTGGCCTGATGGGAAAATAGGACCTGCACAAAGGAGAAAATGTCCTAGTGCCACAGAGAAATCCAGGGGCTTCCTCCGGGAAGATGACACTTTATTTTGCTTCTCTCTTTCAGGATTGCATAAGCTTGGGTTCAGGAGAGCCAAATAGGAGCTCCTACCACTCCTTTGTCCTCTACCACAGCAATAGTCCTCGCTGGGGAGAGATTATCAAATTGCCCATCCCCATCGACCGGTTCCGGGGCTCCCACCTGCGCTTCGAGTTCAGACATTGTTCCAGTGAGTGAGACTTCTCTCCACATTCCTTGGAGGATATGAATATTCTCTTGTCTTAGAACTCTTTCCTCAGAAAGAGAATTCAGAGAGTTCTTATTATTGGGGCAAGAAAATGAGGAGTTCTGAATAAATGGGTACTCAGGGATGGGATGTCATCAGAGGCTGTTCTTTAGACATTGACTCAAACCATGGAGTCTGGTACTGGCCCTTCCTAGTGTCTGACCCAGACACTGGATAATTACCAGTGTCATTCTCCTTTGGGTGTTTCCTTTCTACATATTAAACTGTTTCTTAAAGAGCCTCTGGTTTATCAAGACCAGCAATCTAGTTTCTATTTGAGTCTAGGTAGCCTGTGTACCTTGGGATATAAATGGAAACTCAGTCCAGTACATTTCTCATCATTCTTGCAGTCAGGTAGATACCTAATTAGTGAAAGGGACGAAGAAGTAAAGAATGTGGGTGATAAGCACAAGGGGAATTTCTGTTAAAAAACAAAGTTAGGGTCAAAAACAACTAACACTTAGCTCTGGTTGCAGCAAAGGACAAAGGGGAAAAGAAACTCTTCGGCTTTGCATTCTCACCCCTGATGCGGGATGATGGCACCACTCTCTCAGATGACATCCATGAGCTCTATGTGTACAAGGTATGGAGCCTGGCTGTCTCACACCTCAACCCTCACACCCCTGAGACCACTCTCACACATGGTTCTCAGTTACGTGGTTTTCAGTGGGCAGGCCAAAGGATCCAGGGTGGTGCGCTGGTGGATGACAGCAGGACAGCTGTGGGCAGGCTTTGTCTTCTAACTACAGTGGCTTCCTTCCCACAAGTAATGCCAGTAGGCCCTTCGTGTCCCACCCCCAACTTCACAAGTAAGGGAAGTCTGTTACCAACTCCTCTGTGCCACTGTGGCCTTGGCCAGTACATTCAGAGACCTGCCATTTGAGATCATGGTTCTGTCAGCTGTCACAACACAGCTGCCTTCCAGAGTTGCCTGCACACCAGGTGGAGGCCACCTGCCCCACCATGTTCTCTTTAAGAGGCATGTGAGCCATTCTGGGGAGTTTCCAAACAGAAAGCAGTCTTCTAAGAGGACCTGAGGCCCAAGATCTAGCCTCAGGAAGATGAGAGCAAACATCAACATCAAAAAATCTCCTGCGACCTTTTTATACGTGGCATGGTTCAGGAAACATTCTGTGTTCTCTACCTTTGCCTACAGTGCGATGAGAATAGCACGTTTAACAACCATGCTCTGTACCTGGGCTTGCCCTGCTGCAAAGAGGACTACAATGGCTGCCCCAACATCCCCTCCAGCCTCATCTTCCAGCGCAGCACCAAAGAGTCTTTCTTCATCTCCACACAGCTCTCCTCCACCAAACTCACCCAGAATGGTAGGTGATGGGATCTGCAGGGGGCTGCCCTCCTTGTCCTCAGTGGCTGACTTCATGTTGCTGATGCATGCTAAGGGAGACGGAAATTTGTTGCTTTTTCATGCCACAGTGAGGGCATTCTTTTCACCTGCAGTTGGAGGAACCACTTGGCAATAGCTGCCTGTAAGGTTTCCCATGTTTTTAGTAGCTCCGGAGTATACCTCCAGATTTCACGGATGTGTCTTTGGCCTTGACTTCAGCACTAAAGAGACTGTTGTAATGCTTGTGGCTCTTTCTCTTCCTCTAGATTCCACCGGGCAGGGAGGGTCTGGGCTTTGCTTGTCCTTGGCATAGCCAGTGTTCACCATCTTTTGCACTTGCTTTTTTAGTGGACCTCCTTGCTCTGCTGAAATGGAAGGCTTTTCCAGACCGGATCATGGACATCTTAGGGCGGCTGCGGCACGTCAGTGGGGAAGAAATTGTTAAGGTGGGTCTTCCTGAAATTCATACATGCAGCCTGAGCAAGAATCTGGGCAGAAGGCCTTACGTCTCCTTGATTTCTACCAGTACGCTTCTAAGACCATTTCTTGAAATATAACTAGATGAGTAGAAATAAAGTTGTTTTTCTTTTTTTCTTTTCTTTTCGTTTCTTTTTTCTTTTTTTTTGTTAGCTTCTCTTTTTAAAGGAGGTATCACATCGGGCTTATTACCTTTCAGAAACTATATTTAAGTTATAAACCCTATTTTCTGACTTGTTTTTCTTCCTAGAAAGCAAAACAATAATTAGAGAGTAGTGGTCAAAGCATCCTCTCAGAAACACACCCGGTGATTTGTGCTGCCTCCTCTCCTTTCCTTAGATCTCTTTCTCATTTTCCTTATTTGTAACCCTTTTACCACAAACCTAGCCTGAAGTTTTTCTGGCTCTACTGGCTTGATTATCTAGAAGAACTCTAAATACTCTCCTTTAACTTATAGCTACTGATTTTGCCCAGTCTCCCCCACTTAGAGTCCATACTAGGGACCCTTCCCCACTCCCTGTCTCAACTGCTTTCTCTAGGTGCCTTTGTGACATTTCCCATCTAATGACCTGAGCAGGCTGACAACACTGCCAGTCCCCAGTTGTCTTCTGTAGGGCTTCTCTGCATTGTGCAGAGTGTTTGCCCACCTGGTTTTAGCTCAAGAAAACTCCCAGGTACCTCCTGATGGTGTAAGCCCTGCAGGTAGATTCTACACAGTGGACTGAACTCTGCTCAGGAAAATGGAGCTGCTTTGGATGATCAGCAAGAGCAGTGGAATGTAGGGTAGAGACTAAATTTCAAGAAGGCAGCTTGTGCATAAATGAGCTTTCTTAGTTCTGTCCTTGTAATTACCAAATCAATGAGTACAGATAATCTTTCATTTTACAGCACCATTGACTCCGTAACATACACGGTGTCTCCAAACAAGAAACACTTTTAAAGTCTGTATACCTCTATGTGTTTTTATGAAGTCTTGTCTGAATTTTGTTTTCATCAATTAATCAGAGTATCATCAGTTTTTAAAAAGAACTCTTAAACAAGCTAATACTGGGCGCCTGGGTGGCTCAGTCGTTAAGCGTCTGCCTTCGGCTTAGGTCATGATCCCAGGGTCCTGGGATCGAGTCCCACATCGGGCTCCCTGCTCGGCAGGAAGCCTGCTTCCCGCTCTCCCACTCCCCCTGCTTGTGTTCCTGCTCTCGCTATCTCTCTCTCTGTCAAATAAATAAATAAAATCTTTAAAAAAAAACAAAACAAAACAAGCTAATACTAGTTTTGTTTTGTTTTGTTTTGCTTTGCTTTGCTTTGTTTTGTTTGGAGGGGGGGCAGAGGGAGAGAGAGAATCTTAGGCAGGCTCCACACTCAGCACAGAACCTGATGTGGGCTCGATCCCACGACCCTGAGAACATGACCCTGAGACCAGGACCCTGAGATCATGACCTGAGCTGAAATTAAGAGTTGGGCACTTAACCAACAGAACCATCCAGGTGCCCCTACTAATACTAGTTTTTGAAACTGAAGATTAGTTTATTCTCAGGGCATTTTTTTTCTTCTAAACATATTAAAAATATCAATTAGCAAACAGAAAGGTATTTAAAAAAATCTGTAATCTTTTTAAGTCTGAGTTGTTGTATTCCTGGTAAGAGAATATCCTATCAGCATATCTGGTTTTAGCATCAATAATTGATCTCAAGCCACCAGAAGAGAGTGTGAAAAGAATCTGCTAGAATTAAAAAAAATTTTTTTTACTTTTTTTTTTTTTTTTAAAGATTTTATTTATTTACCTGACAGAGAGTGCACAAGCAGGGGGAGCAGGCAGCGGGAGAGGGAGAAGCAGACTCCCTGCCAAGCAGGGAGCCTGATGCAGGGCTGGATCCCAGGACCCTAAGATCATGACCTGAGCCAAAGGCAGACGCTTAACTGACTAAGCCACCCAGGCACCCCTTTTTTTTAACTTTTTATTAGAATATTTCAAACATACACAAAAGCCCCTATGAGTACCTAGCACCTAGCACCAACAGTCATCAGCCTGTGGCCAATCCTGCCTATCAATACCTCCATCCACACCTGCCACTTTAGACATTGCTAGAAAATAAATTGTAAACATTGTATCATTCAGTTGCCTTTTGACCAACAGAATGTTAGATTTGATTTTTAAAGACTGTCAGTATCCATGAGTATTTATCATCCTCTCCCTTGGATTTTGCATCTTAGAAACAAAAAACAAGAAAACAAAAAAAAAATGGTGCTTCCAGATCTCTTACCCTCATTGATAGCCCTCAGCAGCAGCTTTCTCCCTTCTCCTGGAATACTGATTTCTAGACCAAAACATGGTTTCTGTAGTTAAGGCCTAGCCTGCCACACCTTCATTCAAGTGTCCTCTATAGGCCACAGCAGAAAGTAAGGGACTACTGCTCTCTTTGGAGTCCTGGGAAAGTGAGCTCTTTTTCTTAAAATGAATTTGGCATCAGAATCACTTACATTGTCTTTATTTCAAAGTTATAATTCTACATGGGTATCCTGTGTTTTTTTAGGTAATTGCTCTTTCCTTAGAAGTTTAGCACTCACCCAAGAGAAAAAGCCTCTCCAAATCTCTCTTAGGGCCCTTTGGGCTGTACACAAACACCCTGAGTCCACCTAGTTATCCCTTAGTTAGGTGGAGGTGGGATACTCGATTTTTTCTAAGTGGTGGTTTGAAATCTTAGGAGATTTTTTAGTTTGTTTATTGGGAGATTAAACTCATTGGTGTATGGAAATTTGACCATGTGTACAAGGTCCTAAGACTTGAGCCCTCTGATTTTTATGTTACAGTTTCTGCAAGACATTTTAGATACACTCTTTGTGATTTTGGATGATAATACAGAGAAATATGGCCTATTGGTGTTTCAGTCTTTGGTAAGTCTCACCCTTCCTGACTTTCATTTTTGTTAGTTATTTCTGTCACATGTTTTTAAAAATCCAAGGGAAGCAATTTATTAGAATGAGTCAATACAAGGTACAGATGTTTCCAATACAAAAGGGGCTGAGGAGTGTCACCCAAGGAAGACCAACCAACCAACTTCCCAGGCAGATCCCTACAACATCAAATTTGAAGAATTCAACCTGGTCAGGTCCGGGCCTCAACTTTGTAGTTCTGATACTCAGTCTCATCACTGTTGCAGAGTTGCCTAGACCCTGAAATAGAGACCTACACCAACAAAATGCTCAGAGATGAATATAGGAAACCAGATGGCCTATTCTTTCACCTGCCCAGTAGGATATAACCACTAGAAAGAACAGAGACTCACCCATGCTGGTCTGAGCATCACACTGTCTCCCTGTGTACGGTTGTTTGGGAACCAGAGTCTCCGGAGGTTGCTTAGTGAGAATGGACAGTGGTTTGAATGTTCAGCGCATTTAGCTTAATAGATCCAGTCCCATAGGAGTGCTGTACATTCCAAGAGGAACCACATACTGTAAGTCTAACTAACAGATGAGGAGCATAGGTGAGAGTTAAATAGTTTGCATAGTTTGGCCCTTCGGCTTTTCTTCTTCTTTGCTCTCCTGGCCAGCCAGCCCCTTTTCTGAAGGCCATAGCCTTTCATAGGCTGAGCTGGCTCAGAGGATTATCTTTTTTTTCTCTCTTTTCCAAGTTTTTTGAGACACCTTTGTATTTATGCCACCAAACACAGGTATTGTTTTGCTTTTTCCTAATCTGTATTACACCACCTAGCATTATTGTGAAGAGATTCAGAGTAACACTGACACAGACAGATGAGCCCCAAGTCCAAATTCAGAAGCTGGGGGCTGTAGGAATAGAACAGACAAGAGAGAAATACAGACACAGAATAGAAATATTACATTCTCTGCCCATGGGCAACACTAGAGAAAACACTGACAGTTTGTCATTCCTTAAAGAAGCAAGAATTCTGTTTTCTGCTGGAGATAAGTCCGAGGCCTCCAGTGAACCCTGGTACCCTCCGTCTCCTCCAGGTATTCATCATCAACCTGCTCAGAGACATCAAGTATTTCCACTTCCGGCCTGTAATGGACACATACATCCAGAAACACTTTGCTGGAGCCCTGGCATACAAGTAAGTTCCATTTGGCATCATTATTAGGACTTGTGTTTGAATAGAAAGACAGGCTTAAAAAAAGTTCAGTGACAACCAGCATTCATTCAGCTGATCTTTTTTTTTTTACTTAATTTTTTTCTAATTGTGGTAAAATACATAGAATATAAAATACCTATTTTTAAGTGCATAGCTCAGTGGCATTGAGTATGTTCACATTGTTGTACAACCATCACCACCATCCATCTCCAGAACTTTTTTCAGCTTGCAAAACTGAAATTCTGTGACCATTAAATATTAACTCCCCATCAACCCTTCCCCTTCTGCTGCCCCTGGGGAACCACCATTATGCTTTGTCTCTGAATGTGCCTGTTCTACGTACCTCATGTCAATTGAATCATACAATACTTGTCTATTTGTGTCTGGCTTATTTCATTTACCATAATGTCTTCAAGGTTCATCCATGTAGCATGTGTCAGAATTTCCTTCCTTTTAAAGGCTGAATAATGTTCCATTGTATACATATATACCACGTTTCGTTTATCCACTTACCCGTCGATGAATACTTGGGTTGCTCTCACCTTTTAGTAATTGTGAATAATGCTGCTATGAACATGGATATACAAATATCTCTTCAAGACCCTGCTTTCTGTTCTGTTTGACATATACCCAGAAGTGGCTTACTGGTTCATAAGGTAGTTCTATTTTTAATTTTTTGAGGAATCACCATACTGTTTTCCACAGCAGCTGCACCATTTTATATACATACATTTTACACAAGGGTGTTCAATTTCTCCATATCCTCAAGCCAAGACTTGTTATTTTCTGTTGTGTTTTTTGGAAGGAGTGGGGGGTTTTGTAGTAATAATCCTTAATTGGTATGAAGTGCTATCTCATTGTGGTTTTGATTTGCATTTCCCTAATGATTAATGATGCTGAGCATCTCTTCATGTATTTATTGACCATTTTTGTATCTTCTTTGGAGAAAAATTTATTCAAGTCCTTTTGGGTGTTGAGTTTGAGAAGTTCTTTATAGATCTTGGATATCAGCCCTTTGTCTGTAGTGTCATTTGCAAATATCTTCCCCATTCTGTGGGTTGCCTCTTTGTTTTGTTAACTGTTTCCTTTGCTGTGCAGAAGCTTTTTATCTTGATGAAGTCCCAAAAGTTCATTTTTGCTTTTGTTTCCCTTGCCTTTGGAGATGTGTCTTGAAGAAGTTGCTGTGGCCCATGTCGAAGAGGTTACTGCCTATGTTCTCCTCTAGGATTTTGATGGATTCCTGTCTCACATTGAGGTCTTTCATCCATTTTGAGTTTATCTTTGTGTATGGTGTAAGAGAATGGTCGAGTTTCATTCTTCTGTATATAGCTGTCCAATTTTCCCAGCACCATTTATTGAAGAGACTGTCTTTTTTCCATTGCATGTTTTTTCCTGCTTTTTCAAAGATTATTTGACCATAGAGTTGAGGGTCCATATCTGGGCTCTCTATTCTGTTCCATTGGTCTATATGTCTGTTTTTGTGCCAGTACCATACTGTCTTGATGATGACAGCTTTGTAATAGAGCTTGAAATCAGGCAATGTGATGCCCCCAGGTTTGTTTTTCTTTTTCAACATTTCCTTGGATATTCGGGGTCTTTTCTGATTCCATACAAAGTCTTTTGCCCATTTTTTAAACATACTGTTCAGTTTTTTATTGTTGAGCTGTAGGAATTCTTTTTTTTTTTTTTATACTTTTATTTGACAATCAGCAATTAGTTCTCATCCACATTAACTGTCTGTAGATTTTGAAAGTGGTGACAGGTACATAGGTAACCAGTGTGTAGAGCTTGTTTAGTGAATCTTCATCCTCATTACGTTTTCTGAACAACTGCAGATGGATACGATATGGAACATTCCTTATTCTTTGGCCCAGACATCTTTGTTGAGCCTGGTGTCAATGCGCACGTCTGGAGTTCCCATCTCCTTCATGGCAAATTTCTGGATCTCTTTGAGTGCCCGAGGGGCACGCTTCTTCAAACCCACTCCATGGATGTGCTTGTGAATGTTGATGGTGTATTCTCTGGTCACGACCTCGTTGATGGTAGAACTGCCCTTCTTCTTCTTGCCACCCTTCTTCTTGGGAGCCATTCTGCCCGGCTCTGGTTGGAAAGGGGCTGTAGGAATTCTTTATATAATCTAGACATTAACCCCTTGTCAGGTACACAATTTGCAAATATTTTCTCCCATTGCCTTTCTTTCTGTTGATTGTGTCTTTTGATATACAGAAGTTCTCAATTTTGATATAGTCCAGCTTACCTATTTTTTCTTTTGTTTCCTGTGCTTTTGATGACATATCCAAGAAGTTATTGCTAAATCCAGTGTCATAGAGCTTTTCCCCTATATTTTTGTATACAAGTTTAATTTATAGTTTTAGCTCTTACATTTAGGTCTTTGATACATTTTGAGTTAATTTTTGTTTATTGTGTAACAGAATCCAACTTCATTCTTTTGCACATTGATATCTAGCTTTCCTAATATAATTATTGAAAAGACTATCCTATCCCCATTGAATGGTCTTGGCACCCTTGTTGAAAATCATTTGACCATCTCTGTGAGGATTTATTTCTGGGCTATGTTATTCTCTTGATGTGTATGTCTGTCTTTATGGCAGTACCTTGCTGTTTTGGTTATTATAAGTTTGTAGTAAGTTTCGAAATCAGGAAGTGTGAGTCCTCTAAATTTTTCTTCTTTTTCAATATTGTTTTGGCTATTTGGGGACCCTTGAAATTCCATAAGAACTGCAGGATGAATTTTTCTATTTCTGCAAAACATGCTGTTGGGATTTTGGTAGAGATTGCATTGAATCTGTAGGTCACTTTGGTTAGTGTTGGCATCTTAATAGTTTTAGTCTTGCAATCAATGAACATGAGTGTCTTTCCATTTATTAATATCTTCTTTAATTTCTCTCAGCAACATTTTATAGTTTTCAAAGTATGAGTCTACAAGTCTTTCACCTCTTTGGTTAAGTTAGTCCTAAGTATTTTATTCTTTTTGATGCTACTATAAATGGATTTTTTTCCCTTAATTTCCTTCTTGAAGTACTCACTATAAGTGTATAGAAATGCAAATGATTTTGATATTAATTTTATATCCTGCAATTTTGCTGAATTCATGTATTAGTTCTAAAAGTTTTTGTGGAATCTTCAGTTTTTTTCTACCTATAAGACCATGTCATCTGCAAAGATAATTTTGTTTCTTCCTTTCCAGTTTGGATGCCTTTTACTACTTTTTCTTGCCTAACTGTTCTTCCAGTACTATGTTGAATAGAAGTGGCAAGAACAGGCATCCTTGCCTTATTCCTAATCTTAGAGGAACAACTTTCTTTCACTATTGACTAGGGTATTAGCTGTGGTCTTTGAGCTGACATTTTTTTTTTTCAATTTCCTCATTTTTTATTATTAACATATAATGTATTATTTGTTCCAGGGGTACAGGTCTGTGATTCATCAGTCTTACACAATTCACAGCACTCATCATAGCACATACCCTCCCCAGGGTCCATCACCCAGCCACCCCATCCCTCCCACCCCCTCCACTCCAGCAACCCTCAGTTTATTTCCTGAAATTAAGAGTGAGCTGACATTTTAAACCATACTTTACTACACAGTTGTCATACTTTTCCTTCTAAGAAATGGTGGCAAAGCTAATAAGTTAGTCTTGCTTTTTCCGTGAGAAACATGTGAATAAGTAAATATAGCACCCACAAATAAATGTCAAAGAAATAAAAAGTTGATAAAAGATATAAATAGTTAACATGGGAAACAGAGGTTATCTAAAATCATTAAAGCAAAAAAATTAAAATAAAAAATTAAACCATTAAAGCAAAAAAAAATTAAAATGAAAAAATAAAACCATTAAAGCAGTAAAAAAAAAATCACCACTTTCTTCTGTAGAATTAGCACAATTTTTGAAAATATAAGTAAAACCCAAGGGTGACAAGGCTGTGGAGTCACTGGAACTCCGGTGCTTTGATGTCACTCTGTAGAGCAGGCACCATGCTGTGCTTTAAGCGTGTCATCATCTCATTAGTATTCACAATAACTTCAAAATGTACTGTTGTTTTCTCTGTATTTTAAATGAAGAAAATGGCACAGAAGGATCAGATAACTTGCCCAAGGATACATAGCTAGAAATTGATAGGCCCCAGATGTGAACCCTGCTGTCTGACCAAGGCCTGTACTTGACTTCTGTGCCCTGTTGCCACGTAAGGAACAGGCCTTCTGATCCTGTCATCTCCCTTCACTCAGGTTACTTGGTCCTAAGGAAATAAAATATATGAGATAAAGGGGGAGCAAGGTGGGGCACACGGGACTGGATACCTTTATCTGTGTCTACTATTTACTAGTCATTGTTGTATGTTCTGGAGACACAGCAAGTTTAGACAAAACAAAAATACACGCAAAATCCAGGACTTTGGGGAAACTTTCTTATAATCAAAGAAGAAATGTGTCAGGGAGAGTGAGAAAGAATGATTATAATAGCTAATTAAAATGTAGCAACTCTATGGATGAGGTATGTTGTCTGAATGAGGTATGTTGTCTGGTCTCAAATGATCTGGAGATTCCACAGCTGTAACGGATCCATCACTCCATTCTGGCTCATCAACAGCATATTATTCCTGTGTGGCTAATTCTGGGCTGCAAAAATTTCAAGCTGCATTGCTTCTGAATTAAAGTGGGGTTTCTGGAACTGTTCTCTTTCCCAGGGAGCTCATCCGCTGTTTGAAGTGGTACATGGACTGCTCAGCAGAACTGATTCGACAGGACCACATTCAGGAAGCCATGCGGGTAACGTACTGAGCTCACTGTACATAAAGGGCCCACCCTGCAGTTGTTTGTCAGTAATGTCAGTGGTTTATAGTGTGCAGGACAAATGTAGACATCCTAGTACACTGGCCTGCTTTCAGGAACGCCGTGGACCACATAATTCCCCTTTCTTCACCTTGATTTTGCCCCAGAAGATCTTTATTCCTAATAATGTTATCTTAAGGCAGGAAGGATGGTTGATGTGCATTTAGCTCCTGGCCATCCTTCCTGCCTGGTTTTTGCCAACAGCATCCAAATCTGCTTCCACTGGCCAAAGCATCATATCTCCTTCTAAACCAGTGTTGGTGGCAACATTGATTAGAATTAAGATCTTTCAACACTTTTCCCTTGTTCAGTGGTTACTAAACATTGGTTTTAAAACTGTTTTAAGTGAAAAAAAAAAAACTGTTTTAAGTGAAAAGACTGAGTGTGAATGCACTATATATGGATATGTTGAGAAGAAGATAATCTTAAAACCTTGACCTTTGGAGGAACCCAGGGTCCCCCATGACAGCACCCCTGTGTGGACAGGTCCCACGATAAGGCAGCCTTTGCATTTCTGGGCAGCTCCAGTTTTCAGGGGATCATCCTCATTGTGAGTTAACTTCACTTTCTGGTAACTTCTTTTCCTGGTACTGCTTCTACCGTAGAGAATCACCTATGAGAATATTGATCCCTCTTTTGCTCGACAGTTCTCCAGATAGCTATTTAAAGAAAGCTGCCATATCCTCTAAGAACTCACAGCAAGTCCATGCTTTCTCCCGTTTCATCCCTACGTTTTATTGTTCTTGAGTTAACTTTTTTAATTGCTTTTTAAGCATGTCTTTCCCACCTTTTCCAGTTAGCAATAAAAGAAGAATGGTGACAAAGCTGTTCCGCTTTTTCTCTGTCCCCTTTTAATTTCACATCATGTGCTATAAGTCCTACTGGGCCTGTGATTTTGCTGTCCTTGTCCACATGGTAACAAGTGAGATGGGTGTTTCCCCAAGCATCATCAGACTGAAGAGGCATAGAGGTATAGAGCAGGGTTCTGAGTGTGATGTGGAGGCAGGGCCCAGGTTCTGTTCTTCTCTTAACCCAGTACCTGTCAGCGGCCTCATACAATATTTGAGGGGATAAAAGTTGAGTTAAATGTAAAAGATTCTATGTGAGTCCCAAAATTAATTGCTCAGGATACTGGAGAAAGCATCACAGAAGAAGTGGTTTTCTCCTAAGAATCATTCATTCAGTCACTCGATTTTGCTTGGTACCTGCCATGTGTCAAACACTGTAGTAGCCCCCGGGGATTCAGCAGGGGCCCAAGCAGAAAAGGCTAGGCCTTCATAGCACTTCCATCCAAGTGGAGGAAAGACAGACAAACATGTAACACTGATAAATACACAAAGTCAGTGAAAAAAGAAAAAACTTGAGGGAATAAACAGGATCATAGGATAGACTGGCTGGAAAGGAAGGTTTACTTCAGATCAAGATTTTAGGGAAAGCCTCTCTGAGGAGGTGACCTCTGGGCTGAAATCAGTGTTCAGGCCTGGGGGATGAGCATTCCAGACAGAGGAAACAGCATGTTTAAAAGCCTCGTTGAGGGGTGCCAGGGTGGCTTAATTGGTTAAGCATCTGACTCCTGATTTCAGCTCAGGTCATGATCTCAGGGTTGAGAGATCAAACCCCACATCAGGCTCTGCACTGGGCATGGAACCTGCTTAAGATTCTCTCTCTCCCTCTGCCTCTCCCCTCCCTCTCTAAAAAAAAAAAAAAAAGGCCTGGGAAGCTTGAGTTTTCAAGCAGCCAAAAAGTGGCTGATGTGACCAAAGCAGAGGATTTCAAATGTTAAATTGGATGGGAGGTGACAGAAAGGAAGAACTGAGGCTCGTTCCAAGAAGTCTGGCCAAATCTTGATGTCAGGGCTACTTTGGGAGATGTTCTTCGGGGGAAGATCAGGTTTGGGTGGAGAGAAGCAAGACTTCCCTTTGGGGGAGCACTTTTCTGAGATACTTTCATACTTATTCTCATTTCAAGCTTGTTTGAATGGCATCTCATACTAATGCATCCAGTACTAAGGTTTTATCAGGTCATTTCCCCTTCTTCATCCAGTTTTAGTTGATAAGTCCTCTTGACTAAACCAGTAAGTCTCTATTCAATCCTCTTTCCATCCTTCATGGGATACACAAGGTCCTGGCCTGGCAACTCTCATTGTGGTGTGGACCAGGAAACCTCTTCTTTATTACTCTTGATTCAATACATCTTGCCCCCCACATCCCATCTCTTCCTTTCACTTTCAAACTCATGGCTTTCTAAGAAAGTTTGACCACTAAGGAAGATGAAAATAAAGAGTCCTTTGTTTTCTTACTTGGTTCTTTTGTTTGTTCCCTTGTGAATGACCTGTAGGAGGTATCTTTGGTAGGTTCGAGGATGGTATTTGGCAAGGTGTTCTAAAAAGATAGCACATTTTCACTACATCAGGTCCCCCAGGGAACCATGAAGAGGAAAAAGCAGGCACAGTGGATCTTCTTCGTGATGGAAAGGTTGTAATAACTCTTAGGATCTCTTTTCCTTTCAGATTTATTAACTTAAGTAGAACTGGACAGAGCAGATGCTTCACCCACAGTTATGTGTTCCATTGTCTCCACACAGGGTGGGAAGCATCATTGAATTTTGAACAAATTTCATAGGCTCTACCACTCATGACCAGGAACTGCAAGCAGTTTTGCTCTCTGGTTCTGCCCTTTGCTGTGAAACAAGTAGATGTTTCAAGCCATTCAATATATCTCTGTATTAGCCATTTCAAACTGGAAAAAAAAAAAAAAAAGCTGGTCATGAGGAAAACATTTTCCTTTTTAAAATTAGAGTATGTAGCACAGATTTTCCTGGTTCTTTTCAGACCAGGCATTAACAGGCTACCGGAACGGAGGCTGTAGCATTCATGCTGATGAGGTCACACACCGTAATTTTTTCTACTGGTACAAGCTTTGGAAGTCGCATTTTTCTGACTTAGCCATTCTGCAATGCCAACTGAATTCTATATGGGCCACAAAACCAAACCAAAACTTGTTTTGTTTTGCCAAACCTTCTGATACATGCATAGGTCATGAAAGGTAGCTTGAGAATTATTTCCTATTATATATTTCAAGTAGCTGAACTCTATTTCTTTCATCCTTGGATAAGTTTCTCCCCAGTGTCTCTGCCTTTCCAGTGTCTGGGGAATCTGTGGCATTTCTTTGATTGGAAAGCATAGTCTTGGATTTTCAATCTGTTCTTTTAAAAGATAATTACTCTGCTCATAAGCATGAGCCAAGCTGCAGGGACTCCCCAGAATTAGATTCTTCTCCTACAACATGTTATGGGAGCTTCATCTTCTGCGCTGGTCAAAAATTATGTATGCAGGCTGCCCTGGTTTGGAAGGGGATGGAGAGTGAACATGTCAGGTCCACCTGGGGCGGGCTGTGCAACCTGAGACAAGTTTTCTCCAGACTTGATCCCCAGTGAGAAGGCTGGCACCATGTCAGGCCCCAGCTGTATCTCAAAGGTCCGGAAGATTCCTTAAGGACTTTTCCTTCACGGAACAAATTCAACAGAAGTTACATCATTGCTTTTAAAGCCTCTTATTTACAGACCTGAAAAAAAAATGCAAAGAAACTTAATTTTCTTTTGATCCTGTATGTTCTTGAATTCAACTGCTCCCATAACGGTCTGTGGTTCCTCATTTCCAGAACCACAAAAACAGTTGTGAAATAATTTGGTGATTCTCTCAGGAAGAAGACAGCTGCGGCTCAGTGACCATTTGGACTTTTGAGAAAAACTTTAAAAAAAATGCTTGTCTCCACAGTGGAAATTGTCCATCACCCGATTTTGGTGTAGAATTTACGGTTTCTTTGCCCTTTATTCCCTGCTGTGTTAGCTGTTGGCCATCTTTAACACCTCTCTATCCCTTTTGCTCCTGCACCTCCAGGCCTTGGAGTACCTTTTCAAGTTTATTGTGCAGTCGAGGATCCTGTATTCCCGAGCCACCTGCGGGATGGAAGAGGAAGAGTTCCGGTCCAGCATCCAAGAACTATTCCAGTCCATCCGGTTTGTGCTCAGTCTGGACAGCAGAAACTCAGAAACACTCCTTTTCACTCAGGTCTGTGAGCTACAGGGAAATTTTGCTGCTGGATTCTTGTCTGCCTTAGCAGGTGGTTTCTTTCTTTGTCCTCTGGCTTCTAGAGTTGAAGAAGCCCTGCCAGACTCCTGTGTGTTGGGTGAGGGTTGATTTGCAAGGAAATACCTAATAGAACAAAATGCTACTTTTACTTCAAAGCCAGCTATGACCCAGCTTCCAAATATAAAACAGCCCAGTGGCTTTATGGTGGAGAAGAAGCACAACTTTATTCTCAGAGGCCCTCTTTAGGCCAAGTTTATTTAGTTACCATATTATTTGTCATTTATGAACATCTTATTTAAAGGGGATATTCAGAATGTAGAGAGAATTTTGTTTCCTAGTCACTGTGTTAATTTTTTAAAAAACTTAATAAACTTTAGATTAGTACTTATCCATTCCAGAAGTTAAGAGTAAAATAGGCAGAAATAACTAGAAAACTTTGGTTAAGAATTAAGATTAGATTCTATTAGAAATATAGTGTGGGAAGGAAATTTGTTTCCTTATATTAAAAATTCCAGTCAGCAAATCTGTTACCTTTTCCAGGGAACCTCACCCTAGAAAGGATCAAGGATATTGTTTGTTAACCATAGTCACAAGGGGGTTATCTTCTCTTATACATAAATGTCAGAATTTTATCTAATAGATGCATTTCTTTGATTTTTTTTAAACCAATTATTACTCAAAACCTATCAGCAAAGATCACTTTCCCATCCATTCATTCAGTTGCTGCCAGGACTGTCATGAGTGCATATGTATGTTTAAATATCTCCTTTAAGATTAGAATAGTCTGCTCTTTTGTTTTCCACGTGACCCTATGCTGCCCCTGATGCCAATTGCCTTTAAGCCCCTTGGACCAGAGAACAGGTGAACAACTGCGAGCTAGACTCTATAAAAGAGTGGGACTTCCTCAAGGTTTTTAGGTGTCTCTGTAAGAAAGGGTCATTCCATGGTCTCTCTTCCAAAGTATCCCACGCAACTCATCTTCCTCCTCACATCTCTCCTCCTGCCCCTCTGTTCCTGCCAAGAAGGGCCCAGGGTACCTACTCTTGCCCTCAGCATACAGAGATATGGGGCGCTCAGAGGTAGCTAGCAGAGCAAGGCAGGTATGCTTTCTGAGAACTTAGCAATGCCTTGTACTCCATGGCATATTCCTAGCACATCAGGAGAGTTCAAATCTAGTCTCAGCTTAGACCCAAGTCAGAAGCAGACCTGCTTCTTTGGTGCCAGGCTCATGTTTGATGAGTTTCAGAACTCTCAGCAAGTCTGTGGTTCAGTCAGATTTTATGTCTTTGCTTCTGACCACTAAGAGATGTTCGGATGCAAGTGTCCTTCTGTCCTGGTGCATAAGTATAGGAAATCTCACCATTTAAGAGAATCTTTACTGTTTGTTGTGGATTATGAAAGGCCTGATTTTTCCCCCTTGTCTTTTATATCTAACTGCTTTTGATAATATGTTTTTGTGCTTGTTCTAATTTCTGCAAAAAAAAAAAAACAAACAAAAACTCTTTGATATCCCAGGGAGTTAAAAATCTGTAGATAGAATTCATTTAAGTTCTGTCCTTGGGCCTAGCCTGAACACAGACTGCAGTATGATAACAGACCTGTTTCCCCATGGCATAAATTTTCACTCACTCTAGGCCAGTGTCTACTGCCTGCCTGATGAAGCAGTCACAGAAAACAGCCCCCCGCCTTCACTACGTGCCACGTGGGAGGAGTGCACTCTCACCTTCTTGTCTCACAGTGACACTCCATTCCCCTGTGTGAATTCTGGGTTAATTGTGTAAGAGGGCTGAGAAGTGGGAAAGCCTCCTTCATGTTGCTACCATGTAGACAAGAGAGAAGGAGGACCAGTATTTCTCAAAGGTTAATGATGTGCTGGAAACTAACTTCATGCACCTAATATTTTTCATGCCAATACCAGGAGACAGTGATAACATCTTCCTCATTTTATAGATGAGAAAACGGAGGATTAGGCAGTAATTCACCGAAGGTTATGTGACAGACAAGTAGTAAAGCTGAGATTTGAACTCCTATCTGTCTAATTCCAAAACCCGTTCTCTTTCTCCTATATTACTTTGCCTCTGAAAAGCTCTGGAACTATTATCAGATTGTCCTGAAGAGGCCACTTCATGGATCTACCACAGCCGAGGTCCATGAAGAAAAGTCTCCAAACACACACACTCCCACCCGTGCCCAGGCCATCTAAGTTGCTGAACTCTATGCCAACATAATCACCAGTCCTCGAGAGATCCTAACTGACTAAATCCACAAATTCTCCATCCTTATGGATTTATACTTGGCACTGCCAAGTATCACAGATGAAGGACATGATTTACAAAGTTTTCAGATTTCATCTTTCAAATAAATGTCTCTATCCTGGAAAAATGGTCCAGTTCTCAGAGCTGGATTGCTGTCTACAGGGCTGTGAGTGAAGTTCAGCTCATGCTGCTTGGTGGTGCTCAGCTCTCTCCGCTATATTTTCTTTGAGCAGTTCCTGGCTTGAATTTGAGACCAAAATTAGAAAGTCGAGGGGTTGATCATAGAGACCGACAAAAAATTTAAATCCATTTTGTGAGCAAAACAGCTATGGCTATTAAGCCATACTGAGCAGATTTCTTTTTATATTCCTTTCTCTTGCCAGCAAATGTATTGGCAAGTTATGAAAGCTTCAGGTGGCCTGGGCCCCAGCAAAATTCTTGCTTTAGTTTCGTTTTTGCTATTCTGTTCCATGCCCTAAGAGTGCAGCTGGGATGTGAGGAGTCAAAGGCCCGGGAGGAGCCCCCATGAGGCAGGGATGCTGCTGTGACTTTTCAGCGTCTCACCTCCTCGAATGATTATCTGAGCATGTGAGATAGACACCTAACTCTGTGCTAACCACAGCCTCACTTGCTTCTGCAGGCTGCACTCCTTAATTCCTTCCCAACCATCTTTGACGAGCTGCTGCAAATGTTCACCGTGCAGGAGGTGGCAGAGTTTGTAAGAGGGACTCTGGGGAGCATGCCCAGCACTGTGCACATTGGGCAGTCAATGGATGTGGTGAAGCTACAGTCCATCGCCAGGACTGTGGATAGCCGTCTGTTTTCTTTCTCAGGTAAATCAAGTTGGAATGAGAGTCAGACTCAGAGCTTTCCTCCTTTCCAGGGTGTTACCAAGTGGTAATCAAAGGATCCGTTTCATCAGTCATCATGCAAGAACCCTGTGGCCCTAAAAATGCAGACTGTTTGGGAAACTATGTTAGATAATGCAGCCAAGATGGAGGCCTACTGCCTCACTCATGATTTATCCCTAGGGACCCACAGTCTGGGCCATGCCCATGGGGTGGCCTGCAGAGCAACTTCCAGGCCCACAAGTCTAACCAGCTGCCAAGCGTAGGGCCTGCCACACTACCTGCAGGAGGAGAAAACAGAGGGAAGGGAGGGTGGGGGACAAGAGAGAAAGGTGTAGCTCAAGGGGATGAGGGTAAGTCAAGGAAATAAGAGAGACCCTGAAGGGGGCCCTGAGGACCCACTGTGTTTACTTTGTTCCTTGTCTCACCAGTCAGATAGATTCCTTGCTTGTCTTTGAAAGAGCCTCTAAGGATCAGATAAAGAGATAGACAGTGAGCCCTCCACTCCCCAAGAGGTCAAGACAGCCTAACAAATAATAAACAGCCCAGACTACTTTCTGAAAGAACCTCTGTATTCATATGTGAAATCACATTCAGCATGATCAGCCTGGCAGTGGTACCAAATACTCAATGTCCAAATGTTAAGATCAATATGAGCCTTAGCCCTTTAAATGCAATATCATGATCATAGAATAAACTTCTAGGTCACAGAAATAAATCTGAAATGCTAACAAAACAATTATTATTAGAATTTTTATAATTAGAATTTTTGGTAATAAAAATTTTTGTTTGACTTTTAAAGTGTAAGAACAATAATTTCTCAACCAAGTGCTACACACAGTTGCAATACTAAATAAATGTTCCCTTTGACTTAACTCTGCCAGTGTAGGTTATTATTCATGGCAAAGCTGCCACCAAGAAAGTCAGCTTTTCTTTATACCAGTAACTTTATACCAGTAACTCTTTATAGTAAACACTTCTCCCTTCACCAGTTCCTGGGCTGGAGATTTTTATCACTGGTTTGGATGCGTTGGCCCTGAGGCTACAGCATACGTTCAGGCTTTGTGCACTACTTAAAGAAGATGCTTTCAAATATATGGGAAGGGGGACAGCAGACTGCCCTCACTGACCTCCTATATATTTCTAATATATATGTATGTACTTGTGCTTCCCATAAACACTTACGAAAAACTGTTCTTAAACTTTATGTGGCAGTGGAACTATGTAGTTGGATATTGAGATGACAAGCCCCCACCAGATTTTCATTTGCATCTCCGTTTCATTGAATGCTTGAGTTGCAGCAGCTCCCTTGAAGCGAGATTTTTACCAGTGGTTCTTTTAAGCAACACTTACATTCTCAGAGCACATCAGTCCCGTCTCTTCTTCAGCAGGTTCCAGTAACAAACTACTGTTTTCTCTGCGGGTAGTTATTGGTTGTTATAAATCCTGCTCTGTTGGTATTTTGGTCTGCAGAATGTATTATGAACTTCTCTTTTGTCCGAGCATCCTTTTAAATATAGAACAGCGGTCATTCCATTTTATTTGAATATATTCTAAGTATTTGACAAGACAGCCCCCAAATCTCTTGTAAGTCATGTAATTTGTCTTTGGCTGAGAAAAAAAAAAAAAAGAAAGATTTTCTTTCTGAATTTCATCTGGAATACTTAATTATGGTCAAATAAATCCAAAATGCCCTGGCTTGTTTGTATTACTGGCATTCTGACTGCATCGTGCTGGCCAGGTTAGAGGGTACCTACAGAGTCACATAGTCACTGACCACACAGGACACAGAGCACCAGAAGCATGTTCACACTTGTTTTTCACTTTGTCTTCTCATCACACCTGTGAAGGAAGGGCAGAAAAGGCCATTAGCACCTCATTGTACAGATGGGAAAAAGCAAGCCCATAAGTGGAACTACCCTGCCTAAGGTCCCTTAGGGTGAGTTAATAAAGGAATTTGAACTAGGATTCAGCCTTCCTGACAGAGTTCTAAATATAGTCATCTCCTGATGAAAATGTTGTTCAGGTAACATTGAGGAGAAAAGTTAGTATTGGCAATAAGGATTCGCTAATTATCAAAGGCTTGTGATAAGACAAAGTCCTGCTTCTGTTCCCTTCATTGCTGTGGACATGCCAAGCCTGTCCCTAAGCCTGAGGGGAAAAGGAGGTAGGCCTAATGGCTGTGCCACCAAGTAAATGCTCATGCCAGGCCACCTAGCCAGAGCATCATAAAGAGTGACCATTTATAATCCATATCAAGTCTACAGGTTCAATCAGTATAGTTCATAGAACTAGGTGTGTTATTTAAATGGAATTTTCACTGTAAGCTATGCTTTTAATTTGGAATCTAGTCATTAAAGAGATTTCGTTTGGAAGTAATCCCCTAATGTTCATCCTGCACAAAATGCCATAGATACCAGGCTTAAAATGAGAAAGATGGAAAGAGAGATGGAAGGATAATGCTGTGGGATGTCTTATATAATGTCGAGGAAGTGGGCTTTTAGGCCTTCATAAGGGAAGGAGTGACCTCCAGCTTGGTACCAGGTTCAATCCCACTTGCTTTGAGACCAGTTAAGTCCCACAGTGCCACTGGCTTCCAGAGGTAGCTAGTTCTCCTCTGAAGGGCTTCTTCACCTTTGTGTTTTCTCTCTCAGAATCCCGCCGCATCCTGCTTCCCGTGGTTCTCCATCACATTCACCTTCACCTGAGGCAGCAGAAAGAGCTGCTAATCTGCTCAGGGATTCTTGGCAGCATCTTCTCCATCGTCAAGACCAGCTCTCTGGTAGTGGCCCCACGTCCACTTCTTCCCGCCTCAGCTCTGCCCATCTTGTATTACTTTAGCCAGAGGCAGACCAACAGAGATCACTTTGTACATTTCTCAGTCAGAGAAGCTTTCATCAGTGACAGAGAAATTGAATGGAGGCCTGTGTATGCCCAGCAGGCTTCTCTACACAACACAGTTCTGCTATTTGAAAAAGTTGTGCTCCCATAAATCCATCCAGAAATGTAGTTATCTTTAACACCAGAAAGCCCAGTCCTGTGCCATGTTCTATTTCTATCAAAAGGTATTAAGCCTGTGTTCCTGGGAGTGTTCTGAGGATACTCGGGCACAAGCACAGGGAGGCAGGCCCAGGCTGAGAGGCAGCTTGCTCATTCAGACTTTTCTGTCAGCTTCCTGGTGGCTTGATTCCACCCATATGGCATTCCTATACCATGCCAGATGAGGTCAGGCTGTACAAGAGATAATTGTTGCCCACAAGAGCTCTGAGCCTCATGGGACGGGAGAATTGTACTTTAAAGACGAGGTTTCAACTAATCATGCTTTTGCCTATTTTCTTTCCTCCTTACTTTTTCTTCTAAAAAGAGATCTGTCAGGGGTCAGCGGGGGGGAAGGAAGACATGTAACAGGCATGAATAAGGGTAGGAATTTATTTTAATGATATTAATTTTATATATTTATTATAATAGAAGAAATGCACATTAGAGAAAATAAACTATAGGAAAGTATAAAGAAAGAAATTAAGAACAAGAATGAGTTTTTTAATCCAACATCTTACTAAATTGAGATCCAGTTTCTGGAGAATAAAATTTCAACCACATTTAAAATGAAGGCCAGTAGCCAGGTGATAAGAATGTACAAGGTTAGGCTATCCATGTAGAGCAGGAGAGGTCCTGAGAAAAAAGAGTGTGATTGATTTGAGCAGGATGTAGGGACCCAATAGGGTGCTCTGATGTCCAGACTTAAAGTACCATCTGGTGACAGGGGCCTCAGTTGGCAGAGTGCCTATGGAGGTTGTAGTGGCCCTATTGTTTGCTCTTGGCTCGAGGCAAAGCTTGGCAGCTCTGCTTCCCACCAGGCCTCAGAGAGGTCTATCAGCAATCCAAGGTCAGACTTGAGGAGGTGAGAGGCTTATTGCTAAAGGAAGGAGAGAAATTGAAGGGGAAATAAAAGGAAGGAGAGGAATGGAAGAGGAATGGAAACAGGTAAAAACCTGAAGGTCTGGTTGTTTTTGTAGAGCTAGAGAGTTGGGTGCAATTACTTGCTTACAACTAGTCAGAGAGACGTCATAGGTTAGAGTGTTACAATTGTTTCAGCAGTTGAGAAAGAGGACTTTGGCCCCAGGAGCTGCTCACATTTTTCATGTGGAACGGGGCACAGTATAATTACATTGAATGGATGGGTTGGGGGTGGAATTTAAGCTCCATGAGAGTAGAAATACTATCTTTCTTGTTCACCTCTGTATACTCAGGTTCACAAACAGTGACCGGCACATGGTAAATGCTTAATGAATAATGGATTGGTGGATGGATGGACAGATGGACATTTATGCCAGTAATAATATAAAGAGGCTAGAGAAGGGGGCAATGGGAATCTCTGTAAGATAAATAAAATCAGGCTACAAGATTTGAGATTCACTGTGAGAGGTCTGTAAAAGGATAGCACAGACTCTTCCTAGATTCAGAGTGTGGTGATCGAGAAGCGGAGCTTAGCGGGGAGGTGGGCTTTGTTGTTTTTGTGAGGCTGCCCAAGAAAGACACATTGAGACCAGAGTCCTTCAGGTGGACCAGGGAACACGAGCAAGAATGCCGTGGAGCTAGAAGTGAGATGCAGCCATACTGAGCAGCAGTTGGGGCCAGCAAAGCTTGACCTCACCTAAGGAGAAAGCCCTGAGAAGAACAGTCCTCTTGAAGGCTGAGATACTTCCTTGTGCTTTAGCAGCTGCGTTAGCAGTAGGAAGGTGCTACCTCCGCACCCTGCAGCGTGACTACTTTACCATTTTCTCAGAGGATTAGTCAGCAGTGTTGTGCTTTCTCCTGACTTTTCTAGGGAAGTCAAAGAAAACATGTAACTCAGGACCCTCGCTTCTGCCCTGTACATCGTAATGAACGTATCTACCTGAGGTTCAGAACCGTGGGCGTCAGGTGGTGCTGGGTTAGGCGAAGGCCCCGGCCACCATCCCAGGGCAACAGAGGCAGGTTTGCCTCACGTTCTCTCAGAGCCGTTGTCTCAGGTTCCTTGGCATGGCGAGCTAGTGAGGCCGGGGCTCCGTGTTAAGAATCCAGGCAGAAGACCACCCCTGACGTCGCTGACTTAGAGTGCTGCCAGCCGCATGACAGCCCGGCCTGCTGCTAACGGTGTGCTCTCTCGCTGCTCGCTCCAGGAGGCAGATGTCATGGAGGAGGTAGAAATGATGGTGGAGAGCCTCCTGGACGTGCTCTTGCAGACTCTGCTCACCATCATGAGCAAATCGCACGCTCAGGAGGCGGTAAGAGGGCAGCGGTGCCCGCAGTGCACAGCCGAGATCACTGTTAGTAACTAACATCAGGTTTTCTTGCTTTCTCTTCTAACCTGGGGCTCCTCCACACCAACCCCCACCTCCTCATCGCACCACCTTCATCACCCCCCTTCCTGCATGGTTGTCAGCATGCTGCCCTCTTCCCCTCTCACACCTGGTTCCCATCTCCACTCTCAAAGCTCGAGGTTCATAGTCCCAGAAGTCTCACTAGAGGGCAGATGCAGGGAGTGCTCCTGTTCTCCTGCACACTGTCTCTGTTGGCCACTGCCTTTATGCCGACTAGTTTTCTATTATGTAGAATGAAGCAGAGACATAGTGAGGGACTGAAGGTGAAAAATGGACTTTTCCTTCGAGGAGCAGGCTCTCCTAAATGATGTGCTGCACAGCAGAATAATTTTCTTAGAATTTGGTTGTATCTACAAATTAGTTGGTTTTGTCCACAATGTTTGTATCCAAATGTCTAGCATCAGGAAAACTGTGATGAGGTAGAATTGCCCTGGCATTACTGGACAATTAGAAGAGAAACAGCCCGGAGAAGCCTCTCAGGAGGGGCAGAGAGACAGCCCCCACTCCTATACCCAGAGTGGACTTCTTAAGGCCGATGTTAGAGCTCAATAAACAGATTGCATGGGATCTTCCAGTTGGCAGGTAGGAGGCTGCAGTGATTTCTTTGAAGTAAATCCTCTGTGGGAGCAAGCCAAGCTCCAGCAGGCTAGGGAGAGCAGAGAAGAGGCATGTGTTCTGAAGCACTGGGCTTAGAAAGAACGTCTGTTCCCTTGGGAGTGCCTGTTGGGGGCACTCTCACTGTGCATAAAAATATGCGTACCCTGCTATGTCCTAGTAACCCGACCTTCTGTCCCACAACTGCCCAGTGCCTGCCGTGCGCCAGACTCTGCTCTGTGCACGTTACAAACCCTGACCCATTTATGCTACATCACAGAGATGTAATGAAGATGGTAATAACTGCATAATTTACAGAGTGCGTCTTAATGTACTGGACTTTTCCGCGGAAAAGCTTCATGTACATTCATTCCTCTGATCCTCATAATGAATCTATGAATTATGGCTTATTATGCCCATTTTCCAGATAAAACTGAGGTTCATATACATGTATGTGTTCTGCATACACATATGCATAATAATTTCATGTGTCTAGCAATGCTCTGAGAGACAAAAAAACTACTGTCAAATTTCCATGAGTTTAAAAACATTTGGTCAGCTGCCCATGCCAAAAATTGACCGAAGATGATGAAAGTCTTGGAGTCCGTAAAACAAGGTTTTCTTCCATGTTTACCACAGTTGGAACTTGAAGAAATTTTAACGATTCATTTTTTATCCTTAAATTTTTACTTATCTTAAAGCCCATAACTTGTCTTCTCATAAAGATCAGTTTTGACTCCTCTGCTTTCCAGAAAGTTATGTTGACCTACTATGTTCTATTCTCCTGGTCCAGTAGCCACATGTAAGCTCTGGGAGGTCCCAGAGATCCTCGTAGAAGGGCTGCTCCAACCCAGCACGACAAGAAGAGTCCCAATTCTGCCCAGAAAAGGCCGAGCACCCTGTTCTGAGGAACCCCTGTAGACTTCAACCTGGTGGCCTGGCAACATATAGTGACGGAGGACTGTGTAGCCAGAAATTTCCTAGGAAAAAAAAACTAGACTATCTGTCTCACTTTGCGGTACTTCTTTGTTACAGGTTAAGGTTTTTCCATTAACCCCATGCTGCCGAGGTCTCATTAAAACTCCCAAGCCCTTCAGGTCTCCCGTAGCAGAAAAGAAAACTCATTCTCAGGGCCAGAGTTCTCACCTTCCCTTTCATGATCATTGGGGCCATCTCAGACCCTTCCTTCTCTCCTTGCCCTCTTGTGGATTGGGGAAACACAGCCCATGTGAATAGCTGTGCTGAGTGGTTGTTTTTTGGTTTTGTTTTTGTTTTTTTTTGGTTGGTCCCCAGGGTGAGTACGTGTCCTGCCTTCTCTCGCTGCTCCGCCAGATGTGTGACACCCACTACCAGCACCTCCTGGACAACTTCCAGAGCAAAGATGAACTCAAGGTGGGCAACAAACCTACCTCAAAACTGACTTTTCACCCAGGACAGGAAGCATGAAGCTAAGACTGCCCAAGGGCTTTCCCCCTGCCAGGGGGCAAGTACAAGTGAACAGTGCTGCCTAGGGCGAAGGATTCACCAGCCCCACTTTATAGCTGTGAGTGTATGGCTCCCAGAAGCTGAAAGCCAGCAGTGTTCTTATACAGACAGACCCCAGTAACATGGGCCAGTTTTCCCTGACTGATAGCAGCCTTATGACCACGTGCCTCTATGGGAGGCTGCTCTAGGCCATAGTAGTTGTCCACAAACCAGAGCTCTTCCCTTTCTTATGAACTCAATAATCACCTTATATTTTGCCCCTGCAAACCAGACTTCACTGTTTAATAACTATAGTTATAATAATGGTGAAGACTTTTCTTCATTAAAATGTATTTCTGGAAGTGACCTGTAGAAAGCAAAAGTGAGTACTGCACATTGACGACCAGATTCTGGATCCAGACCACTGGGGGAGATAGTGTAGAGAAATGGGCCCATGATCCACACAACAGAAGAGCATTGCCAAGCTTCATATGGTATCAGCTGCTGACAAACTGCTGGGGCTTGTGTCTTTGCCTTAGAATGTGCTACTCAGTTCATCCCTGGATAAACAAACTATTACAAATTTTAGTTGTATGCTCTGCCTCCATTCAGAACCAAGTCATTTGAATTTCATAGTAATGCATTGCACTGTTACTCATTTGTATGACCTTTACTAATCATACTGTAGCAGTTAGTATTAGGTGTCACTTTCTACTATCTGATCTTGCCTGCCTTTCCCTAGACATAGATCTCTGCAGATTGTTGTCATTAACTCATTGCAGTAAGGTCAGCCTATCTTCTTGGAGGGGTGAATTGACAGCCCTTGAAGTGAACCAAAAGTTAGCCAGAGACCAAAGCAGTGCTTGAGCTGGGGTATAGAGCCTGAAAATCCAGGGTTGGCTGTTCTAGATCATTTTCGTCCTTTGTGTGTTCTACTAACTGATTCGCAGTCAGAAGCTCAGGCTGACATCATTCTCTTACTTTTTAATTAAAATTTTATTTTTATAACAGCAATATGTACACATTTTTTAATTTTAAATTTATTATTCATTTATTGAAAGCCTGCTATGTGCAAGCACTATACCCAGAACTTTATGGCTTTTTAAATTTTTAATTCCAGTGTAGTTAATATACAGTGTATATGTATACATAATCTTAAAAGCCAAAGCACATTACAAAGCTCGTAACATAAAATGGTAGTTTCCTGGTTCTACCTGACCCGTGTCCAGTTTCTATTCCCCAAAAGCCGTCACTTTGAACTCTTCTGCTGTTCTTTAAGCTTCTACTGCCATTTTAAATTTTAATGGTAGTTATTATCTATTTTCTTGTTCCCATGGAAAACAAGGGTCACTCTCCTCTCTCTCACACGCATGTCTTTCCTCTCATTCTTCCAATAGAGCTTGCATACATTTTTGTTTAAATCAGTAGTTGACTCTATTACAGCTAGTTAAGTACTGTGGTGAGCCAGCTGCTATGCTGTTACACTTCCTTTCTTATAAAACTTTTTGTTTTTTCCTGGAATTATTTGCCTCTTTTGTTATTCACTTGTTTGGTTTTTTTTCTTTTGGTTTTCAAATGTGGTGAGGATTTCCTACTCCCTCTCTGTAATAAACTCCCTCTTCTTCCAGCTTTCCTCAAGGTCAGATCTGCCAGATACTGTCAGATCACTTTTTCTTTTCCTGGAAACTTGCCCTGGTTTTATTTGTTTCAGTCTCTAACTTTCATGTTAGAGACTTTCCTCCTATATGTAGAGACTTTTGGATGTCAGTCTGTGTTTAAAAGTGAGGTGCTCTGGTGCTAATGAGAAGCTCTGTGTGTGTGCAGGGTTTGTCTCCAGCAGGCTTGCCTGTAGCTGACTGAAGAGGGTCTGGTCATTTGGTCAGAATATCCTCTAATTCCTGTATTTACTGGTCTGCTCTCTTGGACTTATCTATTTCCTGAGACAAGAATCCTTTTCCCTTCCTAGGAATGGAGTAGCCCACCAATATTTTGGGAACCAAATAGCAAAAAGGGACTGGGAACCTTCCAGTTCAGCAGGTGAACTTTCTCTCAGTGCCTGTTTTCATTTTGGCATCTCAGCCCTTAGCTGTTGCTGTATCCTTGAGAACAGATCCTCAGTGAATAACTACTCCAGAGAGCAGCCCTCAGTCTTCTGACAGGATGGTAAAAGTCTGGTCACCTAGGGACATGAGATGGCAGAAGAGATCTTGGGGAGACTGTAAATCAATCTTTCTGTTTTTAGCCTTCATATCCCAGTCCCACAGAGGTACCTGGTGATGCCTACAGTTTCTGAGATTCTTGCTTCCTATTGCTGTCACTTCCAAAGGCTCTTGGCTGTCGTCTTTCTCAAGTATATTAAGTCAGTTACCACAAAGGCTTTCAAAATGTATTCACCTCTTCTGATTACTGTGTTCTTATTTCCTGTTTCCTTTGTCTCTGTGGGCATATATATTTCTTTACTGTCATTTTAGAGGATTTGAGCTGAAACAGACATGAGGGAACATATGCAGTCCACCACACCAAATATAGAGTTCGGCACATTTATTCTTTTTTTATGACAGCATTATTGAGATATAATTTGCATACCATAAAATTTACACTTTTAAACTGTACAATTCAGTGTCTCTGATTATATCCATCTTGAAGGACTTATCACAAATTAACAAGATCAAGTTAATAATTTATAACTTCCCACAAAGAAAAGCCAAAGACCAGATGGCTTAATTGGTGCATTCTACCAAATTTTTAAAGAAGAATTAATACCAATCCTTCACGAGCTCTTATGAAAAATGGAAGAAGCAGGAACACTTCCCAACTCATTTTATGAGGTCAGTAGTACGCTGACATGAAAACCAAAGGCAGACATCACAAGAAAAGCAAACTATAGACCAATACCCCTTATAAATGTAAGTGCAGAAACCTTTAGCAGCATACTAGCAAACTGAATCCAGGAACATACTAAAAGAAGTATACACCATGAACATGTGGGATTGATTCCAGAAATGCAAGGTTGGCTTAACATATGGTAATCAATCAATGTAATACACCGTTAAATAGAATAAAGGACAAAAACAGGATCATCATAATGGATGTAAAAAGATCATTTTTTAAAAATCCACCAAACTTTCATGATAAAATCATTCAACAAACTAGAAATAGAAGGGAATTTCTTCAGACTGACAAAAGGCATCTATGAAAAACCCACAGCTAACATTATACTTAATAACAAAAGACTGAATGCTTTCCTCTTAAGGTCAGGAACAAGAGAAAGACATCTGCTCTAACCACTTATATTCATTATACTGGAGGATCTAGCTGGAGCAATTTGGCACAAGTTTGGAAAGGAAGAAGTAGGACTATCTATATCCTCAGATGGCATGACTGTATACAGAAAATCCTAAGACATCCATAAAAACACTATCAGAGAAGTCAGAAACAAGTTCAGCAAAGTTGCAGGATACATAATTAACATACAAAAATCAATTCTATTTCTTGGCACTAGCAAGACCATATAAAAAAAAATCAACTGGAAAGGGATCGTAGACCTAAATGTAAGAGCTAAACTACAAACCTCTTAGAAGGAGACAGTAGTATATCTTTATGTCATTGTATATATCTCCTATCCTTTTACTTTTGAGGTATTTATGTCTTTCAATCTAAAATCTGTATCTTGTAGACCACGTATAATTAGATTATGTTTATTTTTATCCATCTTCCCATCTTTGCCTTTTGATTAGAATGATTAGTCTGCTTACATTTACTGTAATTATCAAAAAGTTAGGATTTACACCTGTCATTTTGCTATTTCTTTTATATCTGTCTTATATCTTCTTTGTTCCTCTCCTCCTCCGTTTCTGCCTTCTTTTATGTTAAATATTTTTAGTGTGCCATTTTAATTCCTTCATTGTTTCTTTTAGCATATTTTTTATTTTATTTTATTATGTTATATTAATCACCATACATTACATCATTAGTTTTTGATGTAGTGTTCCATGATTCATTGTTTGCGCATAACACCCAGTGCTCCATTCAGTACATGCCCTCTTTAATACCCATCACCAGGCTAACCCATCCCCCCACCCCCCTCCCCTCTAGAACCCAAGACTATGGACTCTGGGAAACAAACTGAGGGTTCTTTTAGCATGTTTTTAAAGTTATTTTCTTAGTGGTTGCCCTGGGAATTACAATTAACATCTCAATCTATCAGGTTCACTTTAATAGTATACAAAAACTTCACTCCAATAAAGCTCCAATTCTTTCTTCTTTTTTGTACTGTTACTGTCTTATAAATTACATATTTATACATTATAATCTCAGCATGGTTTTATAATTATTGCTTTGCGCAGTTGCCTTGTAAATCAAATAGGAAGAGTTACAAACTTAATATATATACTATCTTTTATATTTACCTATATAGTCACTTTTCCTAGTGCTTTTTATTTCTTCATATGGATTCAGGTTACTGTCTAGTGTCTTTTTAGTTAAGTCTGAGAGACTCCCTTTAGTATTTCTTTTAGGGTAGCTCTACTAATAACAAATTCTCACAGCTTTTTTTTTTTTTAATCTGAGAATGTTTTAACTTCTTCTTCATTTTTGAATGATAGCTTTGCTAGACTTAAGATTCTTGGTTGACATTATTTCAGTACTTTGAATATGTCATTCCACTGCCTCTGGCCTCCATCATATCTGTTCATAAGTTACCTATTATTATTGAGAATCATTTGTACATAATAAAATTCTTTTCTCTTCTTGTTTTAAAGATTCTCTGTTTTTGCATTTGACATTTTGACTATGATATCTCTATATAAATCTCTTTGATTTTATCCTGTTTGGAGTTCATTGAGCTGTTTGGATGTGTAGATTAAAGGGTTTTTTCCATCAAATTTGGGAAGTTTTTAAAATATTTCTTCATATATTTATTCAAAATCTCTTCCTCTTTTTCTCTCATCTCTTCCTGACATTCCTATTATTTGTATGTTTTTACAACTGGTGGTATCCCACATGCTCTGTTTTTCTTCATTTTCTTTCTGTTCCTCTGGATAATCTCAATTGACATATCTTTTAAATTTGCTGATTCTTTCTTCTGTCAGTTCAAATCTGCTGTTGAGCCCTTCTAGCAAAATTTACATTTCAGTTATGGTACTTTTAAATTCTAAAATTTCTATTTGATGCTTTTAAAATAATTTCTGTATTTTATTGATATTCTCTATTTGGTGAGATACTGTTCTTGTACTTTCTTTTAATTCTTTAGGCATGGTTTCCTTTAGTTCTGTGAGCATATTATAACAGCTGATTTAAAGTCTTTTCCTAGTAAGTCCAACATTTGAGCTACTTCAGATAAAGTTTCTATTGACTTCTCTTTTTTCTGTGTATGGGTCATACTTTCATGTTTCATTTCACATATTATAATTTTTTTGTTAGAAACTAGATAATTTAAATAATGTGGCAACTCTTGAAATCAGATCCCCTACCACATCCCAGGGGTGGTGGTTGTTGCTTTTTGTTGTTTTGTTGTTGTTATTGATATCAGTTTGCTAGCTTATTTAGTGACTTTCTTGGACTAATTCTTTAATGTCTGTATACTTTGTTGTGTGCAGCCACTGAGGTCTTCATCTTAGTGGCCAGCTAGTACCTGGACAGAAATTTCCTTAAATGCCTTAAGTCATAAGTCTTTGATACTTTGCTAAGTATCTGTATGTGTGTGTTGGGACTTACCTTCAATGCTCCAACCGTTTACATTACTGCCTTAGCCTTCACTTCCTGCTTCACATAGAGCCTCAAAGTCAGCCAGAGCGAGAGACTAGGCTTCTCAGGTCTTTCCTGGGAATATGTACAGCCCTGAACATGTGTGTGGACTTCTAGGTTCCCAGGAATATTTCAGAGCTTTTCAAAGTCCCCTATAGATATTTCTTTCCCCAGATTTTTCTTTTAAGTCTTTTGGCAATTTTCTTAATGCCCTAATGACATGGCTGCTTCAAGCAACTTGGATATTAAATTATTACGGCTGATTTTTTCCCATATATGCCCTAGGTAAAAGGTTCTTCTCACTGGGTGAGCTCTGGGTCAGATCAGGGAAGCCCTCTGAATGGGGATTTCCCAGGTTGCTGCCAGACAGATAGAAAAGTAGCAATTTGGGGGGGGTGGCACTTTTTCAGGAGCTCACTACCACTGTGGTTCTATGGTTGCTTGTTTTCAAGGATATACCGTGGAGGTAGGAAGAGGAATGGGACAGGAATGGGACAAGCTAAAGTGCAGCAACTTTCACCATTCTACTGAGATTCAACCATTTTTCTTGAATAACATTCCTTGGATTGTTGCAAGTCTTTGCTTAACCTGCTTTGCCAGTGTTCTCATTACTTTCATAGAGGAGCACATTTTGGAGGTCTTTACTCTGCCATTCCTAAAATGCTTCTCCTGTCAATGTGTTCTTAATATTCAAGAGAGCAGGTTCTTTTTAAGATTTTATTTATTTATTTTAGAGAGAGAGAGAGAATGTAAGCGGGGGGGGGGAGGAGGCTGGGAGGGGCAGAAGGAGAGAGAGAGGGAGAGAAGCAGACACCACGCTGTGTGCAGAGCTCAATCTCAGGACCCTGAAATCATGACCTGAGCCAAAAATCAAGAGTCGGACACTTAAACAACTGAGCCACCCAGGCATCCCCCAAAAAGCAGGTTCTTATAGTCAAGTACTCAAGGGCCATGGCTCAAATAATGAGACCCACAGACCCAGTTGGATACCAGTTCTGCTGGACTCTAGTCTTCCAAACACTTTGGGCTTTAGGCACCGGGCTCAGGGTGCAGAGCTCCCTCTGTTCTACCCAGTTTGGGTCTGCTCCCACCTGGCCTGAGAGAGTGCCTCGATCCCACTCTCACACAGGCCTCTAAAAGAAAATAACTCACAGAGGGAACCGGAATCTAACCCACTAGTCCTCTCCATTCTCATGGTCTGGAAGTCAGGAGAGCCCTGTTAAGGACATGCGTGCTGTAGTGGTTGTGGTGGTATCTCACATCAGATTTTCCTGCTGGATCAGGAATTCCTGCTGAAGATTTTCTGTGTGTTCCGGAACCTAATGAAGATGAGTGTCTTCCCTCGGGACTGGATGGTGATGAGACTTCTTACAAGCAAGTGAGTGTGGAAGGGCCCTGCACCAGCATCAACAGAGCTATTTTCAGACTAAGGAGAGAGAGAGAAAGAGTGTGTGTTTGTGTGGCAGAGAGAGAAAGCAAGACAGAGATCATTGCCAAGGCCATGGGGACAGAAAAGACAGGGTAAATTTGAAAAACGTTTGGAGGCACAATCAGTAGGACTTGACCATTTACCATAAGTTCAAGATGAAGAAAGTGTTAAAGATAGTTCAAAATGGAGTCTTAAGTGCCTGGCAGAGATGTCATGGTAAGGATAGAAAAGGAAGGTAAAGATGTGAAATCATAATACCCAGAGAAGTTTTCTCTTTGAGGGAGGCCTGTTCCATGGACCACTGGCCTCTGTTGTTGTCTAGTTTCAGGCAGTTATCCCAAGCCCTCCTCTTGATTTGATTTCTGTTGTCTGCCAGACACTGCCTGCCTCCCACGGCTAGTGCTAATTATCCACCCAAGGCCTGGCTGTAAGGCTCTGACCACTTCTGACTCCAGCAACAGAATTCACTCTTAGACTGCCCCCAGACTGTCTCTTCCATTCATATTTCTAGCCTGTGCTTCTAATTGGCAAACCAGACAAGTAATGCAGGTGGTAAGGTACTGGCTCATCTGGTCTCCCCCCACTCGGGAGAAGGCCACTTGGCCTCCACTCTCTAGCCTGCTGCCTTCTCCCACTGATCTGCTTTCTTTTCTTGTTTTGAGGGAGAGAGAGCAGGGGAGGAGGGGCAGAGGGAGAGAGAGAGAATCCCAAGCCAACTCCACACCCAGCACAGAACTCAGTGCGGGGTTCGATCTCAAAACCCTGAGATCATGACCTGAGCTGAAATCAAGAGTCTGACGCTTAACTGAGGCACCCAGGCGCCCTGATCTGCTTTTTGGTTGGCATTATGCAGAATGTAGTGATATTATCTATGTTAGATATATTAGCAAGGTATCAGCATGGTTCCACTTTGTACCTTTTATAGGGCACTTTTTTCTTTTTTCAAAACTGCAAACATTTTATACAGAACAGAAAATGGTTATAACCAAAGTTGCACATGTTTTTTCTCAATTAGTGGATTTTCCATTTGACTCCCTCTTGTTTCTTTTTTTTTTTAAGATTTTATTTATTTATTTGAGAGAGAGAGACAGAGATAACGACAGAGATAGCGAGAGAGAGCACAAGCGGGGAGGAAAGGGAGAAGCAGGCTCCCCGCTGAGCAGGGAGCGCAATGTGGGACTTGATCCCAAGACCCTGTGATCATGACCTGAGCAGAAGGCAGATGCTTAACCGACTGAGCCACCCAGGCGTCCTTCCCTCTTGTTTCTATCTCTTAGCTCTCATCTGAGTACTTCAGGGCCCTCAGCCCATCCTATAGGAACAGCCTCTTCTTTTAAGGCTTGTACCTTTCAAATCTGTCACCTCCTGTGCCAGTGGACTAGTCTCTCTAATGCACTGTTTTTGCCTTGCCCCTCTTCTGCACCAAAGACAGGGCGCTCAGTGTTAGACATAAGCTCCTTTGCCAGGCACCCAAGGCCCTCTGTAATCAAACCCTTACCTGCCTGTCCCACTTCATTTCCTCTCTACTTTAACCTGTGCCCTCGGCTCCAGCAAGCCAGCCTCCCATTGTTCCTTATATGTACCCAGGCTAAAACTGAGAGTGATATTCTAGACCAAAGGCTGAAAACAAATAACTTATAGATAAAAATAATAGCATGTGACAGCAGTAGGGATTTAATCATTATAAACCCTTATAATCAAGGAATAATAAAATTATACTGTAAGTCCTCTGGTAGTCATACCTTCACTACCCAGAAGTTCTCAAAATACTAGAATCACTCTTTGAACTAGAAGAAATCTTAAAGATCCAACTAATTCCCCCCACCCCCTGTTATAGGCAGGGAAACTGGGGCCTAGACAGCAGTTGTGCCAAGGCCAGGTAATGGCAGAGCTGGGCCTAGAACCCACTGATGTTCTATGGTGTACTGCCTACTGTGGGGCATTTCTCCAAGATCAGTTTTCTGTGAGGTTTGTGCCATCTATTCCTTTCCTTTATAGTCAGATCTTACATTAGAGAAAGTTGTACTCAAGACGTTTACTCATAGGTCATAGATGCTAAGCTGTCGGATGCCATTAACCCCGCCAACCAATGCCTTGTTCCTTACTGCAGTATTATAGTCACTACTGTCCAGTACCTGTCTTCCGCACTGCACAAGAATTTCACAGAAACAGACTTTGACTTTAAGGTAGGAGCTCCTGAAATCCATCACTGTCTTTGTAATACACTAGAAAGCCAAAAAACAAGCTCACTGTTTTGTTTCTGGGGTTTTTTGTTTTGTTTTGTTTACTAAAAACAACCATTTTATTTTGCTCACAATTTTTCAGGTCAGGAATTAGAGAAGGACTCAGCTAGGTATCAGATGGGCGGCTGGGAGCTGGGGCAAGCTCACTGGTTTTTGCTTTATTAATATGTTCATAGTATTGAACCACTTCCAAGTTTGATAGTGACTAGGATATAACCTAAGAGCGCCCCTGTTGGAGGTGCTGGGAGCCAGACATCCGGGAGTAGGCTTTCTAGGCCAGAATCAACACTTTGGGTTTCAAGGAGTCAAGAAAGGAAAAAAAAAAAAAAAAGTTCTGTTTGCAAAGATACTTAAAAAGGAAAAAAAATCAAGATCTTAAAATTGTGAAATGAATTCTGTGCTACATCCATATATTTAGAATCTCTCTGCAGGGTTAAGGACTCAGGCTGTCACATGTTTTCTCTTTCTCTGTCTCTCTAGGTGTGGAATTCTTATTTTAGCCTGGCAGTTCTGTTCATAAATCAGCCAAGCCTTCAGCTAGAAATCATCACTTCAGCCAAGAGGAAGAAGATTCTAGATAAGTAAGACATATGTCTCTTCTTCACCTCCCTACCACATGCCCAGATGGGGTTATGTTTCAGTGAGAGGCTCCTCAGAAGTCCACAAGGTTCTCACTGAGTAGCTTCCCAAGGAGCCAAGTATGAGAGTTCAGTTGAGAGCCAAATGGCTTAGTTTGGGGGGAAGCATTAGAAACAGAGCTGAAGGGCTAACCTTACTGGGTTTGTAGCCCTGCCTTCCTGAACTTTCTCCCACTGAAAGCTGACTTCTGTGTTACTATTTCTAGGTATGGGGACATGCGTGTGATGATGGCTTATGAACTGTTCAGCATGTGGCAGAATTTGGGTAGGTCTTTTCTCCCTATCTTTCCCTTCCACATACTGCAAAGCCAAATAAAAAGTGACAAGACTAATAACTTCTCCTAGGTTTTATGGATGTTAATTCAGACCCAAGAGACCTTTACATATCTTTAACGTAACACCTCAGCCAGCTGGTACAGCACATGTGCACAGAACTCTTGGCAGGGAGACAGGCTGAGAAGCAAGACCCCAGTAACACATATGCACACTCCCTTTTTTGAGAACTAAAGTCAAAAGGAGAATATAAAGGCTCTAGGAGTTCTTCCCAGCTTAAGAACTCATGCCGGTAAGATCTTCTGTGCTCTTCATGTCCCAATGCAGATGTTGCAGGTTCAGAAGCATAGATCTTTTTTTAATTTTAATTCCAATATAGTTATCATACAGTGTTATATTAGTTTCAAGTGTACAATATAGTGATTCAGCAATTCTATACATTATTCAGTGTTCATCGTGGTAAGTGTACAGAAGCAGAGAATTTGGAGATATTCAGCACATGAGCGATATTTTCATAAATATTGGAACACTTTTTGGGTCTCTGGTATTCAGACCACGCAGATCAGGTTTCTCACACCAAATGCATGAGGACTGCATGCAAGAAGGGAAGTACAGCCCCTAGGTGAAATTGATTTTAGCTCTCTTTCATTCAGCAGCTTCTCTAACATCCAGTGCTTTTGATCTGAAATTGTCCCGAGTGCTTGGTAGAATCCTTGGATTGCCCTGGTGACTAGGAGAGTCATCCTTTGGTACTATAGGCTTCTAAGTGGCCTCTCAGGATGCTAGAAAAGCCGTTACTCTTTCTAGCTATTACTCTTTTCAACTGAGCTCATGACTCTGAGGCCTTAGGAATGATGGTTATAAAATCTTAGAGTCCTCCATTAACCATCTCAATCACTAACCCTGGAAGCAGCAGACAAGGTATGAGGTATTCCTGCCAGTGAACACTAGGGCTTCTCTCCATGAGTAGGGATACATTTTACCAAGCAGGCTTTCCAGCTTCAGTACTCCTACACCCTGCAACCAGCATAGTCAGGGTATAGATTTTAACCCTAAACCCTAAACTGAAATTCCCAAGAACACAAGGTACTTATAAACTGTACCAAATACCAAGATTGGAATATGTAGAGTCAGCCTCAGGGCTAACATTTGCTTTCACGATGGAAGAAATAAAAAAGATGCCGAGTTTGCCTGATAAAGCCATTCCTGCCTCTTTTTTTTTTTTTTTTTGTGGAAATGGCATTTTCTAGTCCTCAAGAACTGACTTTACTTGGCTGTAGCAGTCATTACACAGGCCCATACTTTTTCTCCTTTATAGTCTCCGAAGGACTGAAAGCAGATCTCTAAAAGATGGCTCACTCCGTTTCACCACTGCAAGGAAAAGTTCTGTCCCACAGTCCTCAGGACTGGTCCTGCCTTCTGGGAACATGCCCCATATCGCAGGCCAGTCACAGGGAAACCTGCACCACCCGCTTGCCATGGCCTCATGAGAACGTTGGAGGATGTGCTGAGCTGGTCTGAGTAGATGTAGTGCCGCCATCAGAAGGGCAATGTGAAGACAAGGGGCAGGGATGGGGAGGAGTACAGACAGAGTCCCCAAACCATTCTGTCCTAGAAGGGCTGTGCAGAAGGCTCCTGCTAACTCAGGAGGAGGCCTCTTGGGCACACATGAGCACAGGCAGTGAAGAGGCTCATGAACTTCAGGCCTCTAGCTGCTGGACCAGGGGCTGTGAACATCTTACCACTTAAATTCCTCTGGGCTAGAGGTAGAAACCCCAGGGATAAGGCATTGTGTTTAAGCAGAAATATATGGATTTTCCTTGCTAAATCAACACTGAACAGGACAATCTGAACTTATCATAGGGTTACTCAGAAATCCTATTCTGTCTAAAGTAGTAAACTCTGTTCCTTGACTTCGGAATGATTTTCAGGTAGTTTGCTGCACCTCCCATAAATTCTTTGAAAAGGTAGTTTTTGCCTGTTGAACATTTGTTTTAGCTGGGCTGGGCCAGTTTCATCTATGAACTCTAAAAAGCCAAGAAAAAGAGTATCTCAGAAAGCCATAGTGGAGAGCTTGCTTTGTTCTCAGTTGCTTCCAGGGCATTTGAAAGTATGTACTGTGGCCCCACATGGGAAGCTTCCATAGAAGGAGCTAAAAAAGCATAAATTAATATCTATTGGGTTTTGTTGTTCAGGTGAACATAAGATCCACTTTATTCCGGGAATGATTGGTCCTTTTCTGGGTGTGACACTGGTCCCACAGCCGGAAGTGCGGAATATCATGATTCCCATCTTTCATGACATGATGGACTGGGAGCAGAGGAAAAATGGCAACTTCAAACAGGTAAGACAACACCTGGCAGTGTTCAGGGTGCTCTCCTCTGGATGGACCCCTTCTGCCCAGGCAGCTGATCCAAATGGCCAGACTGTGGCTCCAGTGGGAATGGGCTGTAGCTTGGCCATCTTGAATCCTGTTCAAGGGTTTTCCCTTACTTGCCAGCCAGAATTGATTTGTAGATTTTCTTTATGAAGTTAGAGGTCAGAAAAGAATCAGAGGAAAGGAATGGAACATCTTAGAAAGAACTTTCTGTTCGAGGAAAGAATGGCTTGAGACTATAACCTCCCAGCTTCATTCAGGAGAGGGCCCTAGGAGCATATTGCCCTTCCTCTCTGGTGTGTGGTCCAGGCATTTCTAGGACTAGAACCAAGACCAGATGACTTCTCATGGCTCAGGGTAGCCCAGAATTTCACAGACTCCTGCATGGAGGGGTGGGTCCAGGAGATATAAGCCTTTAGCTTTTGACTAAATAGCTTCAAGCTGTGCCTCTGTGCAAATCTTCTGCTACTTCTAAGGTAGAGGAGATGACCCCTGCCTTTCTATGTGTAGCTCCAGAGAACAGGACTAGGATCAATAGGGATCAATAGGGATCAGGTGATTTTAGCTAGTAAAAGAAATTACTTGCTAGCAATAGGAACTGTCCAATGTAGCTGGCCTGCTTTAGGGGATGGGGAGTTCCTCTTTACTGGTGATTCTCAGACACTTCCAGGAGGCCTCTAGGAAATTTCTGTACTGGGTTGGGGACTGTACCAGTTCCCCACTAAGCTCCCTCCCAACCCTGTGACTCTGGGATGAGCCAGTGATCTTAAAGTGAGTGACTATAACAGTGAGGAGCAGACCGGGCAAACAGTAATTCTTAAATTATTATTTATTTATTTTTAAATTTATAGAGTAAAATTCATTCTTTGTGATTTATAGTTCTGTAAATTTTGGCAAACACATAGTCATGTAACCACCACTGTTCTAAATTCCTAAAAATTCCATCTTGCTACCTTTTTGTAGTCAAACTTTCCCCCATCTTTAACCTATGGCAACCATTGATCTATTCTCCACCACTGTAGGTGGGCCTTTTCCAGAATGTTATGTGCATGGAATCATGTAGACTGTAGCCTGTTGAGACTGGCTTCTCTCACTCAGCATGCCATCGAGAGATTCATCCATGCTGTTGCATGTGTCAGTTTTTCTATGGCTGAGTAGTATTCCATTGCAGTTTATTCACCATTTGAAAGACATTTGCATTATTTCCACTTTTTGTTGATTATGAATAAAGCTGCTAACAAACATTTCTTTACAGATTTTTGTATGAATATAAACTTTCATTTTTCTTAGGTAACTATCTAGGAATAGGATTGCTGGATATCGTGGTAAATGTATGTTTAACTTTCTAAGGTGCTATCAAATTTTATTCCAAAGTGGCAATACCATTTTGAAGTCCCAGCAGCATTGTATGAGAGTTATAGTTGATCCATATACTCACCAGAATTCGATATCATCTCTTTACGTGTTTATTTTAGCCATTCTTTTTTTTTTTTAAGATTTATTTATTTATTTGAGAGAGAGAAAGAGAGAGAGAGGGAAAGCACAAGTGGGAAGAGAGGCAGAGGGAGAGGGGGAGAGAGTGAATCCTCAAGCAGACTCCCTGATGAGTGCAGAGCCTGACGCAGGGCTCAATCCCAGGACCCGGAGATCATGACCTGAGCTGAAACCCAGAGTTAACCAACTGAGCCACCCAGGTGCCCCTATTTTAGCCATTCTAATAGGTATATAGTTGTATATCACGGTAATTTTAATTTCCATTTCTTTAATGATTAATGATGTTGAGCATCTTCTAATGTGTTTGTTTACCATCTTTATATCTTCTTTGGTGAAATGATTATGCAAAACTTGTGTTCATTTTTAATTGAGTTATGTTTTCTTATTGTTGAGTTTTGAGGGTTCTTTATATATTCTGGATGTCAGTCCTTTGTTGAATATATGATTTACAAATATTTCCTCCCAGTCCTTAGCTTGTCTTCTCATTTACCACAAGCAGTGTCTTTCACAGAACAAAAATTTTTAATTCTTATGCAGTCCAGTTTCTATAGATCATGGGATCTATATCTGGGATTGGGGTCATATCTGAGAACTCTTTGCCTAACCCAGGACCACAAAATTTTTTCTCCTGTGTTTCTTCTAGAGGTTTTATAATTTTATATTTAGATTTATTAGCTATTTTGAGGTAACATTTGTATAAGAAGTGAAGTATGGGTCGAGACTTTTTTTTTTCTTTTTCCCACATGGTTGTCCAACACCTTTTGTTGAAAAAAATATTATTTTTGTCAAAAATCAGTTCACCGTATGTGTTAGGTTCACTTTCTGGACTCACTAGTCTTTCCATCTATGTCTTATCTCTTACCATTACCACACTGTTTTGATTATGGTAATTTTATAGTTAGTCTTAAAATCAAGGGGTGTGAATCTCCAAATTTGTTCTTCTTTTCCCCAATATTGTCTTAGCTATTCTAGTTCCTTTTTCTGTTAAGTCTCAGAATTAGCATGTCAATATCTGCAGAAATTCCTGCTGGGATTTTGATTGAGATTGCTTTGTATTTTATAGATCACATTGGAAAGAATTGATATCTTAGTAATGCTTAATACTTCTAGTCCATGAAGGCAATGTGTCTCTCCATTTTTTTAGGTATTCTTTTATTTCTTTCATTAGTGTTTTATAGTTTCCGCATATAGATCTTGTACATGTTGTTAGATTTATATGTATTTCCTATTTTTTGGTGCTGTTATAAATTATTCTGATTTTTAAATTTTATTTTTTAGTTGTTTGTTGCTAGTACATAGAAATACAATTGTTTTGTATACTAATATTATTTTCTACACCCTTGCCAAACTCACTTATTAGTTCCAGAAGGTTTTGGAGATTCCCTGGGATTATCTATTTAAATAATCCTATCACCTTCAAACAGAGACAGTTTTATTTCTTCCTTTCTAATCTGTATGTCCCTTCTTTCCTTTCCTTTCCTTTCCTTTTTTTTAGAGAGAGAGTGTATGTGCAGGTGCAAGTAGTGGGGGCAGAGGGAGAGGGAGAGAGAATCTTAAACAGGCTCCACACCCAGTGCAGAGCCCAATGCAAGGCTGAATCTCACAACTCTGAGATCATGACCTGAGCCGAAATCAAGAGTCAGATACTTAACCGAAGGAGCCACCCAGGCGCTCCTTTTTTTTTTTTTTTTTTTTTTCTTACCTTATTGCACTGTCTAGGACCTCTGGTCTGGTGTTAAATAAGAGTGATGAGAGTGGACATCCTTGCTTTCCTCTTAATCTTCAGGGAGAGCATTTGGTGTTTCACAATTAAGTATGATGCTAGCTCTAGGTTTTTTATAGATGTTCTTTATCATGGGTAAATAGAGTTTAACATAAGAATCCTTTTTTGGAGTGTGCAGCTCTAATGCCTTTATTTCTTTGGGAAATAATAACTTTAAACAGAAAAGAACTGTTGCTTTTCTGTGTTGTCACAGCCTAATTGTACAAAATTCACAACTGCCTGATGAGAGAACCTAGTTACCAGAAAGTAGATGGCATTGCAGAACTACACCATGGGTCATCTGAGTCTGTTAAAAGAGGGGGTAGGCCATTACTACTACTGAATAAAGAAGGTTACCTTTGTGGAACACTAACTTGGAACTCATTTGTCTCACACTTTAAGACTCAGCTGTTAAGCTGTGTTCTTTCCCTCATTAAGACTGCGGTGGGGCGCCTGAGTGATTCAGTCGGTTAAAAGTCTGACTCTTGATTTCAGCTCAGGTCATGATCTCAGGGTTGTGAGATTGAGCCCCATGTCGGACTACGTGCTGGGTGTGGAGCCTGCTTAAGATTCTCTCTCTCCAGGGGCGCCTGGGTGGCTAGGTTGTTAAGCGGCTGCCTTCAGCTCAGGTCACGATCTCAGGGTCCTGGAATCAAGCCCCACATTGGGCTCCCTGCTCAGCAGGGAATCTGCTTCTCCCTCTCCCTCTGCCCCTTCTCCTGCTAGTGCTCTCCCCCGCCAAATAAATAAATAAAATCTTTAAAAAAAAAAAAAAGGATTCAAGGATTCTCTCTCCCTCTCCTTCTGCCCCTCCCCCTCCCCCCAAAAAGACTATTGTGAATAATTGGTATCTAGCAAGTATGTAAACCTTGTTATCCCTGGTTAGAAAAATCTTGCTGCTGCTTCCCTATCAGATATTTTAAAAGAGTGGTCTACTCTTTGCATTCCCCCCTTTCCACTTCCCACCCTCCTATCCATCCAGTCTAGTGTGTATTGCGTACCCACTTCTGTTGAAGCTGCTCTCTTCAAGATCACCCATAACCTTCTAATCACCAAAATTCAATGACATTTTTGTCTTGATTCCAATTGTGCTTTCCACAGCTTTGGCTCTGTTAACTATTCCCGTACTTCCCACCTACTAACACTATTTCTTCTAATTATAAAAACAGTAGTTATTTAATGTAGAAAAATTAAAATTATACTAAGCTATAATGAAAAAAATTTTTTTAATTTAATTTTATTTTACTATGTTATGTTAGTCACCGTACAGTACATCATTAGTTTTTGATGTAGTGTTCCATGATTCATTGCTTTCATATAACACCCAGTGCTCTATGCAATATGTGCCCTCCTTAATACCCATCACTGGGCAAACCCATCCCCCCTCCCACCTCCCCTCTAAAACCCTCAGTTTGTTTCTCGGAGGCCATAGTCTCTCATGATTCACCTCCCCCTCCAATTCCCTCCCTTCATTTTTCCCTTCCTTCTCCTAATGTCCTCCATGCTATTCCTTATGTTCCACAAATAAGTGAAACCATATGATAATTGACTTTCTGTGCTTGACTTATTTCACTTAGCATAATCTCCTCC